>NC_088655.1:27292784-27337784 GCF_964019385.1 Sycon ciliatum | reverse complement strand
GACTCAGGTTTTCACCCTGCACAAGTGCACAGCCCAGTATTCAAGGGCCGTAGCACCCTGTCCAGCAGCATGTCCGGACCTTTTTGTCGTGAAAAAGTTGATGTACCAGATTCAGGACCGCCGGAAGCAGTTTTCGACTGGTCTGGGCGTACCATAGTCTTTCATACTTTGTGTGTGATATGGCGGGGACATGTTCCCTCCACAGCAATAAACATGTCTTGGTTGTCACAAAGTTTGTCCGGTGATAACCTGACCAACCGGACCGGTTCTTGAGGGCCTGCAGTTCATGCACACCGCTACACGTAGATCTAGGGTTGAAAACCATGCAGTCCCTGATTGAACTAATGTTCAGTTCTGGTCTAGCATCTCATTTGGCTGTACCGCCTGAATTCCCAGTGCTCCAGCCCTGTGTTCACTGACACTGGGTTAGGGCTCCACAGGCACAGTGCCCCGTTGTGACGTCAGTGACACACATGATGGGGCTTCACTGAGCAGCATTGTCCGTCTGTCCAACTGTCCTGCTTTGGACCAAAACATTTGTGGACATTTACATGGGAAACAATAGCTTTGAATACATTTTATATATAGGTGTCCTGCTTTGGAAAGGTGCAGTCTGCACTGTGCAATCTTCAACAGTGCAAGGTCAACAACACACACTATTATTTATTTTATTTTTTATTTTTTTTGTTTTACATCGGAAGCTCAACAGTGCAGCTGCACAAATATGAAGAGGCCGATGGGACCAAAAAATATATAAAAATAAATAAATAAATAAACAATGTATAATATACATCAGTGTAAATGCACTACACCAGCGCACATGCTTCAACTGTACTCATATCTTCATGAATTCATTCTCCCACTAACCGTACTCCCCCCCCCCCCCCCCCCCCGGGCCGTAGATCTACCATTGGTCAACTCGTTACTACTGCGGTCGATCTACTGACGAAGTGATGCACAAGCAGCTAGCCGCACAGTGATCAGGTTGGTTGGTTGATACTAAAGATGTTACTTTGACGGAGTAAACAAGCAGTGGACGTTCATTCTCGTTCAAGTTCTGGCGCATTTCCTGTCTCATTCATGTTTTCGAGTACTTGTACATGTACCGAATCACGTGTTTCCGTTCTTCGCCGCTTCACTCATAACAGGATACGGTGTAGCTGAAACAACACTACACGGTTTTGTTGGGGGAAGGGAGGTTCAATCTGCGTACACGTGGACACAGCGACGTGCTTCAAGCAAAATCCGAATGTGATCCCAGCTTGGATAGCATAACGTCCTTCGGTCTCTTCTTTGCGGCCCCAGGCCTGCGCCACGATTCATTGCATTTTATCCATATTCTTATGCTATTAGGTACTATTCACGACTTTCCAATCGGGTGTCCTCACCACAGAAAACCTATTCGATTCGCTGCCACTCAATCCGCTTATGGCTAGCCAACCCGTTGCTCTCAGGAATAATAATAATTATTATGTCGAGCAAGTCTTCAACGATTGCCCACGATTTTGCTCACCGCGAGGACATTGACCCACTGTTCCCCGGACCATCCATGCCTAAAGGGTGAAAGACGGTAGCGACGATTCGACAACAATGCTACAAGTGTGGCTGTTGGAGGTGCGGACTTTGCACTCACGTCTGTCGATGGACAACACGCCGTAGCGGCGACACTCAACATACGCGTGTGCAGTGCAGTGGGAACAAAAGGGAGGAACACTATAAGCTATCATAATAATAATTAATATAATACCATCCGCACTTGACTCACCTTCCTATCAAGACGGGTGAAAATCCTGGCTCTCTCTCTCAACGGTTACCCCTACTGGCCCTAGGTCAAAGCAGCGTTATCGATCTTCGCCTTTTTTCTTCTTCTTGATGTTAGCTACTGGTAGTTTGCCGTGGAATCGCGCCCAGTCCCTCACATCCAAGGTGTGTGGCATTCGCACGTGTATCATGTAGATCTACCTGTCTGCTGCACGAGATTCCACAGACTTGGACACAGAGTGAGACTTGGACTAGGCGCAAGGCTAATCTGAACCGGCCATGAAGGTCGGTGTTTTGTTTCACACCGGTGCACCGTCATATTCATAATGTCATGTGCCATGACTGTAGTCTTGTAGACTAGCAGGGCTCGGACAGCCTTGCACGCTTCACTCGCCCGTCGATAGGCCGTCGTCTGAGCTGCCCTGACATTCAGTCATTGATGACGACTGACGTCTTTCCGTTGATAGAACACTCAACAGCTAGCTCTGCCGAGTATGTGTGCGGCTGAGCCGAGCCCCAACTGGCCTTTGGAAGTTTGGAGCACGTGATAATGTGACGTTTGTGGCGGTGTCTGGACGTGCCCGGACGCATGTAGTCAGCGCACATGATTTGGGGGCTAGCCCTTGCAAGCTTGGCGGATAAAGTAATGCCCGCAGAAAAATTATTTTGGGAGAAATACCGGTACCGTATTATCTCTATTAGTACAAGCCCAGTCTCTTTTAGAAGCCCGGAGTCCGGACTGGTTGAAAAAATATAAGCGCTGGGCTTATATTGGAGATAATACAAATTGATACTTTTCCTGGTATGTTTCATGCATGTTTGATAAGTGGATAAAGAAACAGTGACAACCGGTTCAAGCCTAAGGCAATCCTCAGGCAACTGATAGTCTTTGTATCGTGACTGGCTACAAACGTACAAGTACATGACGATTGTACAGTGCTGGCAACTGAAATCCGACCCCCCGGCCCTAGCGGTGCGCTAGCCGCGCTAGCGATTCGTACCAGACGCTAGAGGGGGGGGGGGTCGGATTTCAGTTGCCAGCACTGTATATGCAGGCAAGTGCTAAAGTGTAACATTGACATTGTGGCTAGCGAGATATAGCGCGGACGGTGTCAAGTCACACGAGTGGTGAAGAGAAAGGATATTTTGTCTTTTGAAGGATAAGTGACAGAAGCCCTAGGTGGATACTGCTTGACATTTTATTTATTTATTACAGCATCTCATAGCACAGTGAGAACACCGGCCAATGTAAAGAGAGAGGGTGTTAGCCAACCACGGCAAGGAAGGGAGAAGATTCAGAGAGAAGGAAGGAAGAAGGGAGAAGATTCAGATTCTGCTCGAAAAGCAGTGAAATCGCAGAACCGTACAAACCTTATGGCAGGCACTTCCTTGCTCCATTTCTCTACCCATACTACCAAACATGCATGAAACGTACCAGAAAAAAGTACCGAATTCTGCCGATTTCTCTGCCCGCATTACCCACCGAGGTCTACGGCCAAGACGCAGTGACGGCATGTAGGTCCTGGTACATGTAATACTAACAGTCGGCAAATCCCGGTGACGTCAGGCAGGACCCGGTGACAACGGGCAGGCGACTACAAAGTCACAGCAGTGTAGCAGGGTGAATTCTACCTCTCGTGCTATACTGGTGACAGAAGCAGTGGTGTGATTTAAGGTTAAAATAGTTACATGCCGGTGCCGTCACCAAGACCTGCCTACGGTCAATGAGTCTTGACTGTCAGCTCTCCTTCAAAAGATCATTATTTTCTCTTCACCTCTCAATCTCATGTGATTTGACACCATCCGCGCCAAATCTCACTAACGACAATGTCACACTTGCCTAAACATACCTGTATGTCCGTAGCCAGATGATGAACACACACTGAACACACACTGGTTGAAGCTCAAAGTAGAGCTACAGATCTGAGCTCAAAGTGGAGCTCCCGTTGGCTCAAAGGAGAGCTGGTGTTTGCTCAAAATGGACTTGCTGTTAGCTCAAATACGAGTGAAAGTAGAGCTGCAATACTGAATGGCAACAGTGAGTTATAGTCCAAGGCAGAGCACCAGCAAATAGTTAGATAACACCTGATGTGGAAGTGGAAACGATTAATGTGTCCAAGTATAATGATGGTGTTAACGAGGTGGATAGGGAGGAATGGTGGGAAAAGAAATGCTGCTGAAGCATAATCTGTTTTCCGAAAAGGCATTGCAGTGCAGGGCAAGCAAAATTTCCTTATTGTTTCCAGCGAAAATAGGCCGGACCCCCTTTTTGTGACACGCAGCAAGGAAAGCACATGATGGCAGTGTTGAATCCCTCGCCCGGCAGAGAAGTGTGAAAAGCCTCTTGTTCGGGCAAAGCAAATATGCTTACATAATATTATGACACCGAAGGATGTACCCAGAGTGCTGACAGTGCTCAACACCACAAAGGCAGAGCGTAATACACAACAGAACAACAAGGAAAGCTACTTTTAAGTTTCATGCTTTAAGTTTCATGCTCACGCAATCATCAGGCAACGTGCCTGATGATTGCGTAAGCATGAAACTTAAAGTAGCAGCAAACAAGCCTTGATTGTCCTTGTTGTTCTGTTGTAATATTATGACACAAAATCTCAATAAAAAATGAACAAAACGCCAAGAATTTGAAGAAAAAGACTCAATCCAATCCTTTGTTGCCATAACGGGAACTGAAACCCAACACAAATCTGAGAAGATGGCAAGTACAGACAGCTGGCGGTCACGCGGCAACAAAATCATCAAACGTAAGCACTAACAATGTTGAAACATGGTTGCAGGAGACAAACTACAAGTAGAAAAGCACTGGGCAGGCAGCGGTGCAAGAAGCCGTGGTCTCGCCTACGGCCATACGACCCCCTGCACCCGCGGAAGCATGTTAATGGCCCAACGGAGCAGAGTAAACGATAGGAGGCCCCGAAGCTCACCCATTACTACCGAGTAGGCAAGCTCGCTATGCTTCTCCACCAGTTGCGATGCCAGTGCCTTCAAACACAATGTCGTCTCTTTACCGCACATGCCGGAGGTACTGAAAACGAGAGGAGTGAAGGCTCCGCGAACCACACTGTTCACTCTGTCACAGTATGTTCTTTTTTTAGCCTTTTCATGCGCCTGGAGCTGACTCAAGACTTCCGATCGAGACAGCAGGGAGGCTTTCGGGTGAGTGACCCGTACATCATAGAAAGCATCCCGCTGCCTCGACCAAAAGCCCCGAGCCCGAATATCCAGGCGGGCTCCTGCCGACCGGCCTGGCAAATCCTCTCCCTCATATGGGAGCAGAGTCGGCTCGGTCTCCACATCCTTCACCACCTCCCGCATTACCTCCACCAGGAGATCTCTAATCTCATTGTGGCGAGCGATGAGGTATCCCCCGCATGGGCACGCTAAAGCATGATCCGTGGTGAGGGCAGCCACACACACACAGGTACTGCGGAAACCAGTGAGTCTTGAATGTGGTACAACGCAATGCCTTATGAAGTGCGCCTTATGAAGTGCAGGGCGTGAGCTAGTTCGGATTGTAGCAGCGAGTACTGGCACAGCAGCATCCCACTATCAGTTGTCTGAGGATTGCCTTATCCTTGCTACAATGTATGTGCAGTGTATCATGTTGTACATGTACGGTAGCGTTGCCATGGTTACAACTACAGTGAAACCTGTCAAGGCGACCACTCGGATAATGCGACCGCCTGTCCTAGAAGACCACTGGAACCAGAATCAAGGGATGCTCTTTCCAGTCAAATGACCCTGGATAAGGAGACCACCTGGTAACAGAGACCACGTTTCGAAGGTCCCTTGAGCGGTCGTCTTAGACAGGTTTCTCTGTATCATCCTTGCGGTGTCCAGCAAGCTGGGAATTCTCACTATTGTACGCTTTGTACTGTACGGTTTTGCCACTTTCACTGCCTTTCGACCAGAACCTGACATTCGATTTGTCGAGCATTATCAGCCAAAGCATAATGATTATCGTCTGTGGACATGTCCGCACAGAAAGGGATTATTTCATGGCGTACTTGTACTCCGTTGCCCGTAATCCGCAGACATCTGCGGAACTCCGGAGTGCGGACGACGGCGTCTAGACATGACATGATGCCTATAATGATATTGATGGCAGGCCGATGTCATATGGAGGTGTAAGTAATAGTTGTTGTCATGACGCATCTGGTTATCTTACGACAAACATGACTGTACTGTATTGTATTGTAATAGTACATGTAGTAGTACTTTTTTTGTGTAGTAGTAGATTGTACATGATTGATCGATTGTCGTCTGTTGTTCGTCACGTGTCGCATGGTATCCATGGTGCCAAGGCGCGAAGACTCCTTCGATCGTGGTCTTCCCTCCTCACACTCTGACACAGTCATCAGGTCATTGATGCTAGGCACCGCGAAGCTTCGTGACCGTGATGACCGTAGAATCATGGTTGACGTCTACGAGACAACTCTACTCTCTAGTCACTAGTCACTGTACTAGTCATAGACTTGTTTTTGAATCAGTCATCACCATGTACCAGGCGCTACAAGCAGGTCATCGGCCTTTCCTGGTGCTTTGTTTATTTTTGACAGTGGGTCGCGTCGACTCTTTGAAGTTTGAGCCTTTTTCTCCTACAATGGGCTACATGAGAACATCTCCTGCGAAATTTGACGCGGGCGTCTAGTGGAAACACGTAGGCTGCAGTAACGTAGAAGTTTGTGTACTAGCAAACAGCGAGAATTACTTCACAGAATACAAGTTACTTGGTTGAGAAGAGATATTTTGCTGAGGAGTACGAGTGAGGGTAAGCGCTAGCAACGGAAGCCAACAGGATCTCTCGCAGCGGAGCGGAATCTAAACGTTCTGGCGACTTATCACAGGGCCAGGCCAGGGGGTTGCACGTCGAGCCGAGTGAGATCTTATGGAGCTCTAGTCCACGGCTACTCCGCGAGGACGATTGGTGTTCTGCAGTGTGCTGACCTGTTCAACTCGGACGCACTTGCTTCGTGTCCGACGGCCTCGCAGCCAGCTAGCTGTTGCCACAGAGCTGCGTCCGGACGAGAAAGGAATTCTTTGCACACACAATTACAAGTACAAACATCGGCGCTCGGTGGCAGCCGGCCGGGACTGCCGAAGCCGCCTGGCTGAATGAGCAAGAAGTTGAATGGAGACATAGAAGCGAGGGACACCCAGTACAGTCTGTGTGAGCTTTACCGAGCATCACTTGTACTGTGTGCGCAGAATGTGTGACAGCGCCTGTAGCTTTCCTTCCTAGCAAGCAAATCCGTGATTTGGAGGAATCCAGACTCCAATTGGCTAGGACAACAACGACTTACTAGCCCTGAGCGCAGAGTCCAACAGCTTTGCTAGCCAATATCCAACCCTATTGGCGTGCGTTGCCAGGGTAATAGTAGCCACAATGGCGGAAGCAGTCAAGGTCATTGTGCGCTGTCGGCCGCTAAACAGGCGCGAGAAGGATCTCAACTGCGGTGTGGTGGTGCAGATGGACGAGAAGACCGGCCAGGTGGGACTAGTGAAGCCCGGGGCCGAGAGCAAGAAGGAGCCGCCGAAGAACTTCACCTTTGACGGCGCATTCTTCGTCAACAGGTAACCATAGGAATGAACTTGCCTTATGTGGCATCATGTGGAAGCGGAAGTAAGACCTAAAATCTCGCAGTTTACGAGATGAACTAGTAGTCGCTCAGGTGCTGATTTGAGTGGTTTTGGTGCGAGGAAGCTGCGATGCTCCGCTTGTCAATTAGTTGCAATAGAGTTCACGCACCCCATCAGGGCGTTAAGTTCTTCAGCCTTCCGCACCAATACCATACAATAGCACCTACCGCATTTTTCCGAATATAAGTCTTCCTTTTACGACCTAAAACAGACCTAAAAACGGGGTACTCGACTTACGATCGGGGTTTCACTGACATATTAAAACCTTAATCAGGCCAATGTTCACAAAAGGGAACATATATTATTTCTCGGGAAATTGAGGTCCCCAGTACGAGGCTTCGACTTACAACAGGGTTTCACGACCATTAAACCGGGAAATTGAGGTCACCAGTACGGGGCTTCGACTTATAACCGGGGGTCGACTTATAAACGGGAAAATACTGCACTCATTCAAAACGACTGCAGCCCCTTTTGTGGGGCGACGTCTCCCGTACTGGGCAGGTATAGCGAGCTCAAGTACAGTTGTGAGTAGGACAAAGAGTATATAACCCCCCCCCCCCCCAAAAAAGTGTGCAACTACTGATGCCCTTTATATGGGGCACGCCGACGGCGAAAACTAACATTACGTGGTGTAATGTCCCAGTTGTACGTTTCCAGCACGTTTTTAGCGAGCAGCGGTGTACTTCGAGTATAAAAAAGCACGCTCTGACAGAAACTCACTGCGCGTATGCAAATCCCCAGCATGATTATGGCAGATATTATGCATACATGTAGCTTCTATTCAGGGCCCGGACGTCTGACATTATCATCTGTCTTGTGTGTGTGTGTGTGTGTGTGTGTGTGTGTGTTTGTGTGTTTTGGTATTTCCCATCCACTGCACAGCTTGACGGAGACTATATACGAGAACATTGGTTTTCCGCTGGTGGAAGGCGTAATGGAGGGCTACAATGGAACAGTGTTTGCATACGGACAGACGGGCTGCGGCAAAAGCTTTAGTATGACGGTAAGTAAAACAACACAATCATAGAAAAGAAAAGAAAAAGGACCAAGGAACTACAAGTTACGCTCTAATGTCCACCAACACCACCAGTTACTAAACAATCTGCTGATGCGAAAACATTGCACAATCATAATTGTATTATTTACTGCCCACTCTTACGCAAACAGCATCAGGTGCATGATTGGAACTTCACAACTTGTTTCAGATCACGATTATGTTGTGAGAACCATTGGACTTCGGGCATAAGGACACTTCGCGAATAAGGACACTTTTCTGATGCCCCGCCTAGTGTCGTTCTGAGCGAAGTTGACTGTACATGAAGATAAGAACGGTCTATGCTACGAGGGTGACCCCCCTCCCCCCCCCCCCTTCCCCCTCCGCCCCCAGTTCTTCGGAGCCCAGCAGCACTGTATGTGGATATTCAATATACAGTGAACCCTGTCTAAGACGACCCCTCCAGGGACCTTCAAAACCAGGTCTCTGTTACCACGTGGTCTCCTTGTCCAGGGTCATTGGACTGGAAATAGCATTCCTTGGTCCTGGTTTCAGTGGTCTTCTAGGACAGGTGGTCGCCTTATCCCTTTGGTCGCCTTGACAGGTTTTACTGTAGTGAAAAAGGCTGGACCCAAAGCCTGCAGACACGACTGATTCTCATTTCTCATTACCGTAAAGTACCGCCAGAGCGCCCCGTCTCGCGAGAGCGCCCCACCTTGATTTTACAGCCAAGGGAAGAAAATCGTATGGCAGAATGCTACTAAGTTTGTACGATGTGAGAACCTTCGTGTACTAAGGTCACACTTGGTATGCTTTTATGTAGAGCTCGAAGGTAAACTGGGTACGGATTGACTGCACAATGTGCAATGTTTGTACAAGGTCCGTGTCGTATGACCGACAGACAGGAATCCACCTCCACAAGTCGGCCACGAAAGGACGAGATGGTGGGGCGCTCTGGCGGTACTTTACGGTATACCCAAACTGTACTGTCGTGGACGTGGAAATCCGGTCGCACGTCTAGCGGCCCCAGGGCGCTGGCCATGCAGCCGTGGGTAAGCGGTGCACACATGCGTTTATGCGCTGCAGCGCGCCGGTCGCATCGGATCAACATGACCGCGCACTGCACGCAACGACGTTCTGTACGCGCTGAGGGCGCCGGCCCCGGTCAATCGACTGGATTTCCATGTCCTCGACAGTACCGCAAAACCTGTCAATGCGACCACGCGGATAAGGCGACCACCTGTCCTAAAAGACCACTGAAACCAGGACCAAGGGATGCTATTTCCAGTCAAATGACCCCGGATAAGGAAACCACCTGGTAACAGAGACCGCGTTTTGAAGGTCCCTTGAGCGGTCGTCTTAGACAGGCTTCACTGTATGGTGCATCCAGGGAATGTCACATCTCACCACACCTACGGGCCTTGGCAGATTGACAATGGCACCGCAATACACATACAGGTCGTCCCTCATTATAACGAGTCCGGTTAGTACATAAACCCCGTTAGTAAATAGAAATCTGAAATCCCCTGGCGAAACGTGGTCTATACAACTGTTTACAGGTCCGGTTACAACATAATCCGTTAGTACATAAATCCGTTCTAACGACCCTTCGCCCAGGTCCCTGGAGTGCCAAACCCTCAGTATAAGATAATATTAACCATGCAGGACCAAGGCCAAAACATGTAGGATAAAGCAGAACGAGGAAACGTATGATGTCTATGTATTCGTGAATATGGACGATCCTTTGCATCCAAGGAAGAGTTATGTTGGAGATTTTCAATTATCTTATAACGAGTTGTAGCATCGATAATTTATGTTGTATCGAGGGTAGCCCCGGTAAGTACGAAGTGGTGCCTATTTCACCTTTAGCTGCAAGTCCTGCTACAATATAAGTCTCGTTATAAGATAACTTTTTCGATGGCCCAGAGATTATCTACTAACGAGGGAGGACCTGTATACTGCTGTTTGTCTCTAATATAAGCACAGTCTCCAATAATAGCACGTCTCCAATAACAGAACACCTTGGGGCGGCATTCAAAAAATAAAGTGCTCAGTCTCCATTATAAGCACACTGTGTAAATTCATTATCTGTACCGGCGAAAAAAACCTGGAATATGTGTGTCTGACATGAATTTGGCATGGCAACATGCCTCTGAAATGAGGTTGAAATAATAATGGAACAGTATCCAATAAAGGAACGTCTCCATTAATAGCACGGGGCGGAGGTACATTGAAAAAATAAAGGACCGTGCTAATATTAGAGATAATACGGTATACTGCTGTTTGTCTCTATACCTTACTCTGCGGTGCAGGGAATTGAGGATCCACCAACGCAGCGGGGTATCATACCAAGAGCCTTCAAACACATATTCGAATCCGTTGCCAGTAACAACGAGGCAAAGTTTCTCATCCATGGTAGCTACCTGGAGATTTACAACGAGGAGATCCGTGACTTACTCGGCAAAGACAGCAAGAGCAAGCTTGATCTTAAGGAGCATCCTGATAAAGGTATGGCCTTCTGAGGGTATGGGTCTGTGTGTGTGTGTGTGTGTGTGTGTGTGTGTGTGCGCACGCGCGTATGTGTATGTGTGTGTTTGTGTTTGTGTGTGTGTGTGTGCATGCGCGTGTACGTGTGTGTATGCAAAGCATAAGAGAGATAGGCAGAACAGGTTGAAAAGTGAAATTCAGACAGACTCAATGTATGTCTAGGTGGCTCTCTCTTCTCCTCTTCCTCTTCTAGGCGTGTACGTCAAAGATCTGACCAAGATGGGAGTGCACTCCGTGGCGGAGATTGAACACGTTATGGAGCTCGGCGGCAAGAACCGGTCGGTGGGTGCCACTCTGATGAACGCCGACTCGTCGCGCTCCCACTCCATCTTCACCATCAGTCTGGAGCGGTGCGACGCCGATGCTGATTCCGGTGCTGGACTGCGAGCGGCCAAGCTCAACCTGGTCGACTTGGCAGGATCGGAGCGGCAGGGAAAGACCGGGGCCACGGGGGATCGCCTCAAGGAGGCCACCAAGATCAACCTGTCCTTGTCGGCGCTGGGAAACGTCATCTCGGCGCTAGTGGATGGTAAAGCAAAGCATATTCCCTATCGTGACTCCAAGCTGACGCGTATGCTGCAGGTAAACCTTTGACACGGTATACTATTCGATAACATCTGTACTCTGCGAATGTTTGCTGTTGTCAGCAGGAATATCGAATTTGTCGTCAATTTGTTTCATGTTTCCGGGCAGGCCCTCTAGCCAAGTCTGACGTGAACCGCGAAAAAAATCCGGGCCGTGTGGGTAGAGGCCACTGCTAACCTTGCGTCAACATTCATTTGTCGTGTATGGAAAAGACCACCTTTCAATAGAGACCACCTGTCTTTGGACATCACCTGTCAACAGAGATCACCTGACAACAGAGACCACCTGTCAACAGAGACCAGTCCCTTCAGTCACCCTATTGGGAAAGACAACGTGGCTAATGGATTAATGAGACCAGTTAGTTTACAACCAAGACCTTGCTTGTGCAGGCATTGGAGCCTGTGATAAAAGACCACGTGTCAGGGGTGTCGGAACGAGTTCAACCTTGGTGTGGCTATGAAGGGGGAGGGGGTTGAGTACTACCCCCCCCCCTCCCCCAGGGAAAGAGATTGGACAATTGGGCCCAAATAGCCCATATTTGATGGCTTCAAAAATCCCAAGATGAAATTATTGGTGCGCCTTTGGCCCCACCTGCCCCACTCGTTCCAACACCCTTGCGTGTCTTTAAAAACCTGTATAGCCCATATACCCACGTGTGATCACACTAAACACAAGGTTGTACTGTGCGTGTGGGCTCCTTTCGTCATTCCAGGACTCATTGGGAGGCAACACCAAAACGCTCATGGTGGCGTGCGTCAGCCCGGCCGATAACAACTACGATGAAACGCTGAGCACATTGCGCTATGCTAACCGAGCCAAGAACATCAAGAACAAGCCGAAGATTAACGAGGACCCCAAGGATGCATTGCTGCGAGAGTACTCCGATGAGATTGCACGCCTGAAGGCCATGCTTACTGGTCAAGGTATACCCACAGGTAAGAGAGATGAGGATGAATGGGTTATGGTGATGCATCGTCAAGGCAAGCTGCTGGGAGATTACTCAATGCAATGGGTGTAGAGCCTTTATGCACGCACCCGCACACACTCACGCGCACACTCGCACGCATTCACACCCGCATGCACCACCCACACCCACACTCACATGCACCCACACCCACCCACACTCACATACACCCACACTCACAAACACCCACACTCACATACACCCACACTCACACTCACACGCACCCACCAGAATACCCTCCTACTTACTATACAGTAAAACCTGTCAAGGCGACCACACGGATAAGGCGACCACCTGTCCTAAAAGACCACTGGAACCAGGACCAAGGGGTGCTATTCCCAGTCAATTGACCCTGGATAAGGAGACCACCTGGTAACAGAGACCACGTTTTGAAGGTCCCTTGAGCGATCGTCTTAGACAGATTTTACTGTACTTTGTAATCTAGTCTATAGTGGATATCCTTCGCCCCACCTTTTAAGCTTCCCACACTACTGTCGGGTGCGGAGGAACTTGGGGATCAGAGTCGTTGCCCGGACCGTTCTTTCTTCATGCACTACAATCTATGCAGAGTTGAGTCGCAGGTGTGTATGTCAATAGGCAATGCTGGGTGAAATCCTAAATCCTGTTCGTTCTTGGGCGCTCCGCTTTTCGGCACCCGACAGTACTGTAGCCAGACATAACACATCTGTAGGGGAACATAACTATATACAGGTTTGACAAAAGTAGGCTGAGGAGTATGCTATGGCAATTTTTTGGATTGAAGTAGGTTTTTGAGCCGAAATTGGGCTTTCAAATGCCAGTGGGACTGTTTTGGATTAATGGCTTGTACTGTAAGTCTGCAAATTTTCGACCTGGTCAAATTTTGGCCTCGGAGGCCTAAACACATTTCGGCCGCATTAAAATTTCGGCCTTTACTGCTGCCGCCTGTATACACTGGCACACTGAACATTGGAAAACAAAATTTCGGCAGCAACAAATTTTTGCCTAAATATGCCCAGGGCAAAAATAGCCAAAAATGGATATGCGCAAGATATTTGTTGACTTGCAGTATACACTTGTGTTGCCTTACAGATATATCTGCTGCTCAGTCATCTACTGGTGCCAGTGCCGGTGCCGGGGCAAATTCTCGTGAGCTGGAAGAGGCGCGTGAAGCAGCCGCCATTGCGCAGCGCGAGGCCGAGGAGATACGCCGTCAGTATCAGCAGCAGGTCAGACACCCTAATCATGCTCCATTCACTCCATGACTCTCTGATATCGTGCATACATGTACTGTCGGTCGCAGAAGAACTAGGGGTCAGCCTCCAAGCCAAGAACGTTCTTATTTTCATGTAATTACAGTCTATGCGCAGTTGAGTCACCGTGTATACATTGGTATGATGTGCTGGATGAAATTCTAGCCTGGTCGTTCTTTGGCCCTCCGTTCTTTCGTACTTCCATTCAAAATGCCACCGCTGTGCAGCATCTGATGGTTCTGTGGTATTCAGTAAAAAAACCTTTTAAAATTTAAGTGGTCTTACAGTAATTGTTTAGGAGCTGCATTTGCACCCATATAAGGTGGTGATGTTTCTATGGATACGTAACACTCTGCCTAGACTTGGCCTCCAGCCGAGTACCCGCTCGAACCATGATCTCAGTTTTGATCTCTACAGTGCTATAAGATGCGATCGTTGTGTGTATTGCTGATGTGTGCTCAGGTCCAGGAGATGCAAGCATCCTTCAAGGCGGCTCAGGCTAGCAATGAGGAGCTGGAGAGGAACCTGGCCTCGCTGCAAACCGACTTCAAGTCCAAAGAGGCGGACGCCAAACGACGCCTTTCGCACGCCGAAAGTCAGCTGACGAGCCTTGCACCCGGTCAAGACGGTGGAGAACATAATCAGGCAGTGCAGGATGCGGTCGTCTTCAACGCGGAAGAGGTTTGTACCCATACGTCTGCCCTTAATGTTTTCCCCGTGCTTGTGTGTGTGTGCATGTGTGTGCATGTGTGTGTGTGTGTGTGTGTGTGTGTGTGTGTGTGTGTGTGCGCGTGTGTGTGGTAAGGGGACATAACTTGTGAGTTAGAAGCTTTATCCCAATCAAATATGACTCACTGCCAGTTAATAATCCTTTGGAGACTCCATCGAATGGGGGTGGGGGAGGTTGTTACTGTCATGAATGTATTCGTAAAATCGAATCTCTGATCGCAGGTGGCATTTGCGTACACATGACGATGCACGGTACAAGAGTGTGTGTGTGTGTGTGTGTGTGTGTGTGTGTGTGTGTGTGTGTGTGTGTGTGTGTGTGTGTGTGTGTGTGTGTGTGGTGTGTGGTGTGTTTTAATTCCTCCACCCATGTACAGGCGGCTCATGGCGAGGAGCCAACGGGAGCACAGCAGCAGAAACACCGCAAGCTGAGACAGGCGGCACCACACCAGCAGCAGCAGCAGGCCGGGCTACCGGCTTCTACGGTGTCAAACGCCACGGCAACGATGGCGGCACAGTCGTTGTCGTCGGCAACCAGTCCACAACAGGTCGCCGCGCTGCAGCGCTTGCAGCAGTTGCAGGGCCAGCTGGTCGGCGGGGAGAGGGCGGGCGACTCCGTGCTTAAGGAACAGCTGCAGACGCGACGCAAGCACGCAGACACGATGAAGGAAACGCTCGCTCAAAATCTCGAGGACGACGGAGACCTCGGTGTGATGGAGGCGATTTATGATAATATGCAGGATGCCATCAGGGCAAAGCATAAGCAACTGGAGAAAGTCACGGCCAGGCTGAAAGCATCCGAAGCAGAGGTTATGGATCTCCAGGAGGAGTTTGAGAGAGATAGATACGATTACCTGGACACTATAAGAAATCAGGTACGGCTGATGGGGATGTGTCTGTGTGTATGTGGGAGGGGGGGGGGGGAGGGGTAGTGTGTGTGTGTGTGTGTGTGTGTGCGCGTGTGTGTGTGTGATTTTTGGGGGGGGGCATGCACATACATGTATTTTCGTGTGTGTGCATGTGTGTTTGTGTTTGAGAGAGAAGGAGAGCCTCTGTGGATATGTGTGCAGGCAACTGTAAGTATGTGTGTGTGTGTGTACATGTGTGTGTGTACATGTGTGTGTGTACATGTGTGTGTGTGTACATGTGTGTGTGTGTACATGTGTGTGTGTACATGTGTGTGTGTACATGTGTGTGTGTACATGTGTGTGTGTACATGTGTCTGTGTACATGTGTGTGTGTACATGCGTTGCAGGCATACGTTTGCCCAGGTGTGTGTGTGTAGGTTGACCGCAGAGTCATAATTATTTCAATGCCACCTTTTTCTGGTGTTTCATGTTCACACACATACGCAGGACAAGGCTCTGGCATTGCAGCAGCAGATTCTGGACATCGTCGTACCGTGCTTACGCCAGAACTGCAACTACAAGAACCTCGACTGGGTGAAGAACGTAGCTGTGTGGAACGAGGAGGATAGATCCTGGAAACTACCCAAGCTTGAGCTGGTCAAGGACAATCTTCCGGCAGCTACAGCCGTGGGGTTAACCAGTGAGTGGACACGTGTGGTTAGAAGGGCGTTCGTGTGGGTGTGCCAGGAGAGGGGGGTGGGTCGTTTTGGGTAGGGGTGAAGTGGGTATGGGTGAGGTGGTGGGTAGGGGTCGGTGGTGGGTAGGGGTGAGGTGGGTAGGGGTCGGTGGTGGGTAGGGGTGAGGTGGGTAGGGGTGGTGTGGATAGGGACGTTGTGGGTGGGGTTTGGGCTTCAGAGGTGTAGAAGGCATGTGGTGTGTGTGTGTGTGTGTGTGTGTGTGTGTGTGTGTGTGTGTTGATATCCGTGAGGTTGAACATATATTATGCAGTCGAATGGCTGCTACATGTAGATCTGAAGATTGTTTTGTTCTATTCACGAGGAATTGCTATGCCCGCGAGGTTTTCATTCACAAGGTTGACCTTGCTGAAGTAAAATTATCACAGACTTTGTTAGTGTGGAGCAGGCATACTCAACTAGCACATTGGTAGAGGAGATGGTTTCAAACAGCACACAGGTCGAAAACAGGACCAGGCTCAATATTCACTTTCTCTCTTGGTATTTTGATCAGAAAACATATGTCACAGTGAGACTACGATGTGTTATACTCCGAGCCAAACTTCATGGCTCTGCGATGACCAGAAGCGCCATACCAAGCAGATGAGTTTTTGACGTATTGCGTTGCACTGCGACTTGAATTCAACGTCTTTCGAAGCTTTTTACTTCTTGTCGCAGCTAAACAGCGGCTCACCTCTCGCCAATAAAGCACCGTATACCAATGAAAACTAATGGAAGCACACACAAGGATTATTTTTTTCTCGTGTGGCGATAGCAATTACCTAATTTCAGAACTCATGGTGAACTTGACATGGACTCCAAAACTGTTCCTGTTTAGAGCCACCTCTGTGACACCAAAATTTGAAACGAAAAATCGAGCAGCTTGGAGGCAACGGCCCAACACAAAGGACTGGCTCAGTTTGATCGACTCTGGCCTCAGAGAACACTTCAACATGCCAGCTTCCTTCCACAAACATAATTTCGAGTGAACGATCCACAGTGATGATCGGTTTGGGTCTACACAATTTTGCTGTCAAACCGTTCCTATTTGAAACCTGCTCCTCTGCACTCTACTGTATAGTGTATTGGCTTGCACTGTCCTGACTGTGTGTGCTTGCTGGCTGCATGCGTCGTCTGTACTTGGTGATCCTCTGCAGGTGATAAGCGAGAGCAACACCCGAGGGAATCGCCACACAGGGGACGCGTCATCACGCACGGCGTCGATCAGGCGGCAGGCAGCAGGACCGCCGTGGGCGTTCCAATGCACATGACTGCTGGCGGTGCGAGCGGTGTGGCAAACGGTCGGAGCAGTCCAGCAACCGGCATTCAACCCGTCGCAGGCCGGAGCATGTACGAGCAACTCGACGAGGACAGCGCGGACAGCGACGCACGTCTCCGCGCCAAGCTCAGCAACACCACGGAGTCGGACTACTTCAAGCCGAAGCGTGCCACCCAGCTCCTGGCGGAGGCGGCCGAGCAGCGTCGGCGGGGGCCAATGCCGACGCCGAACTACCAGCAACGCTACGACGCCCTGCCCAATCCCAACCAGCTGCCACCGTACCTCTCCAGTAGCGGTGGTCCGCAGTTGAAACCACTGAACTGGCTGACGGGTGACAACGCCCATCCTCAGACACCGCCACAGTCACAGCAGACACGGCAGGAGAGAAAGCCGCCGCCGAAGAGCGGGCTCGGTCGGCATGGAGCGCTGGAGCCGCTAAATAAGGACGTGTTCCGACGACCTCCGTACTGACCCGCCATCCATAATTAGACTTGCTCAATCATAATGCAGATGTGTAGTGGCAGTGACCATGCATATGATAATGGATATCTATTCGCCTGCACGAATGTCGGATGGTGAGTAGGCGTGGTATTGGCCGATGATATCGTCTTGGTAACCTGATAAACGTGTAGCTACTGTGCAACCTCATGATGTACGTGACGAGACATTGGTGTTATGGTTGTTTGCTAAACCGATGTCGCTGTGCCTTCTACTCCTTGAGTTTGCAATAACCCTGCATGTTATGCTTGCTACGAGCTCGTATTTGCAACAGCAGCATCTGATAATAAGCAGCCGCTGCATTCTCTATTAAATTATTTTTCAAAAACGACACGATGCCAATAATTGATTCTGTCATACCCGGCCCCCTCTGTCGGTGAGCCGCATTCAACTAATTGTTACTTAAACAACCTTTGCAAGCCGCAGAAAACCCTACATCATCATCACCGAAGCAAGTGGCTTCTTCGCTGCAAATTCCATGCATAGTCTCAATCAAATTTTCGGCCAGGAAGATGATGGTTATAAAGTACCTAAAGAGGAGCTTGCACACCTTTTAAAGAAACACATGTAAGCATGCAGCACTTTTGACTTATCTTCCTCGCAATGACTTTGTCTGTCTGTGACGAGGAGCTATCCAGGCTCCGATGCTCCCAGTGGTGCGATATTGTTCCGACGCGTTGTTCTACTGTTCCTGTTTATGGCGTTCACGTACCGTCGGGATTCCCTGCACTTCTGTTTTGTTCCATGCATGCTCTCTGCTAGCGACTAAGTGTCTGTGCAAAGACAGTGTGTGAGCCTCGAATACACTTGTACACTGGTTGTCCAACCGTCCTGCTTTGGACCAAACATGTGTATACATTTATATGGGAAACGATTGCCTTTGCATACATTTTACATGCATGTCCTGCTTTGGAAGGTGACAAGGTTGCACAGACTGTGGGCAGTCTAGCTGCACAGGCGGGCTGTTGATCTGAGTGATGTGATCATAGCCGATAATCCACTACAGGCGGTACATGTGTCAGAGGACTGCATGACGTCATAATTACACAATAATTATTATTTTCGTTTTCCGCTCATCAGTACGTGCAGTGGAATACGAGGTGGATTTCATCAAAGTAAAAACTGATTTCATTTTTACCCAATACAATCATTTTACATGGTGAACAGTGAATGCATCTCGTGATTTCAAGTGATGTTTCGAGATTCAATCACAACATCAACAGCCGATATCACTATACGGCGATAGGCATTAGCCGATCACTGCAGACTGTCACAACTAACACGACTTGTAGACTTCGTAGACCCTCGAGGTCCAGTTGAACTCACGCAGTAGAATCTACGCAGTAGATCTGCGCACTCTGATAAACACATTGTCATACTCATTCACAAGCCTCTTTTACCGGCTAAAGCAACACAATGGCCGGGTCGTCGCTACTTCTTCTAAAGCAACACAATGATGAGAAACCAGGGTATGATAGGAAGATAATACATGTAATTATAGTGGCGAGAGTTTTACACTAAAACACAACTGCATGGTTTAGATCCGGCTTTCAACCACCGCCAGCTCCCTGAGCTCGTTAGCTTTGGACGATGGTATGCAGACCGAGACCCATGGAGACTCATGCCATGACGGCGGACGGGAGCAGCGCGAAAGACAGCCTGCATGCAGTGCACATAGTGACATACCCTATGCAACATGGTTTGCATAGCCTTAGGGCATGCTGGAATCAGCCCTGGCAAGCAAGCCACAGACTAGGCTTTCCCCAAATCGGCCTGTTTTTTTCGCCTATTCGGCTTTTCGCTTAGCTAAAAAATGGATCAGATTCGGCTGCATGATCAGCTGATTGTACGAAAATCGGCTGCAAAATGGAAATAATAATTATTTCCACTGATGATTGTGACAAGAAAATCGATTTTGGTAAACCTTCATGACTTTGTTGTAGTGTGGCGATGACAGCAGAATTTGTTCTCTTTATACATGTAGCTATTATAATAATTATTTCATATTAGCACCATATCCCTCACACACTCATACTCAGCCCAAGGCAACAAGGAATTGTTTTGGAGATAGTGTGCTGCTTCGAGTAACTGGTCTTGTAATGCAAAAGCTCGAAGAGCTGGAAAGCAATGCCAGGCCACTGGCAGCAACTGGCTCGCGAGGAGCCGCAATAAACCCACATTGTGCCACAATGGGGTTGCAAGGCAAAGCCAATGCAATTGGCAACAACTGGCTCGTGAAGAGCCGCAACTAGCGAAGCAAGTGACCAGTTAGGAGCGATAGAGCTAAATGTTCCATAGTACCATTAGCAAGATGATAAAATGGGAGGGATGGAGGGTGAAAATTTGGTGCTGGCACAAGCTAAAAGTCACCACTAATTAGACTAGTCTTTGAAGTGAAGCCAACAGCAAGAAAGAAAGAGAAAGTTCAAAGGAAGCAGTTGTACGACGTCAGGCTAAGCGCGCCCGAATCCATGCGCTGGCAGTGTACTAGTGTGAGTGCAGTGAGCAAAAGTTCAAAGGAAGCAGTTGTATGACGTCAGGCTAAGCGCGCCCGAATCTATGCGCTGGCAGTGTGAGTGCAGTGCACAATGCACCGATGCAGCGGTGCGCGGCAGATGCAAACATGGCAGTGTGATCGGTGGATGCTAACACACACTAACTACATTACTGCGACATTATACTAGTAATCATGATAATTATAGTATTGGAAAATCTGCTAAAAGAATATACCCTTTGCACAATAAGCGAGAGGGGTCGAGACGGGGCATGCTGTGCACGCGCTGCACACTTGGCATGCAACCAGCATGCATGGTTTGCTGCAGGACGTGATCAAGTTTCCTGTGACAGGCTGTGTTTTCACGGTCCCGACGCGATGTTCATGTATGTACTCCCCAGCCTTTTTTCATTTGAAGTTTTTTTAGTTTGAAGGAAGAAGTTTCGAAATGCTTTCCAAGGACCACTGCTGGGTTCTTGTTTGCACCAACCGTCATCCCTAACGTTAGTCTAAGGAACCCACTTGTCTTTCCATGCGTTCCCTGGTGATGCTGGCATTCCACACTCTGGAATCCTGGCTATCTGGCGAGAAGAGGGCCGCAGTGCTGCGATATCGTTCACAGTGTTGTGCTCGGAACACTTTGTCCATGACGACTTTCATCCTTGCTTTTGCTAAGATAATGAACGCCCTGCCAAGAGACTCTGGAGCTTGAGAAAACGGCATGACCCATCCCTGTCTTCGCTATTGGAAGATCGACTGCTTGCTGGCGCTGCTCGAGCTGCTGATGTTGAAGTGGAGAGAGACGCAGCCTCATCGCTCAGGTGTGCGGAGAAAGTCATCTGAGTTCGAGCTGTGGCTGCGTGCACGATATGACCGACTTTCACATTATGCACATAGCCACCAAAGTAAAACTCATGGACACTATCCACGGGCTTGTTCACTAGTACAGTGCGGATCGGCTATAGGGTTGTCGGCTATAGTAATATACCTCTTATAGTGATCGTATTCTCAAATTCATTTTCGTAAACCACCCCTTTCTATACATATCGGATCGGCTATAGTAATAATCTGCTATAGTAATATATCGGCTATAATGATACGATTTCTTTGTCAAAATGATCTTATTGCATACATTTTTCATCGGCTATAGTGATGATCATAAAAAATTATACATCGTACGTGGCGAGATCTGATCGCGGCAGCCAGGAAGCGCTGGTACGACTATGATATCCCTTTGGAGGAAATTCGAAATGTTTGGCGTTGGCTGTGCTTGTTCAAGTTGTTGTTCCGGGGCATCCTCAAGCGAGATTGGAGGCAGTAATGAGTACCAGCGCTGAAGCGCTACCGTGGTCTCCGCCGAGATGTTGGAGAAGGCATTCAGGTAACAGCGAAGATCAGGGACGCGGTGAAGCTTCTCCGTGACATACGACATCACGTGTCGATCGTCGTGCCACTTTGAACGGTTTCAGCGGTGATGAGTCGAGCGATGACGACCCAGACTGAGACTCTACTCCCACTAATCGATCCTGTAGATATTGTTGATAATTATGTCGATTGAATGTGTTGAAGTGTTTCTCTTCCAAAAGAACACATTTGTTGAGCACAGCAACTCCTTGAAAACTCATGTCAAAAAGTCACGAAGTTTTTGTTTCCGCAGGAAGTAGCTCTGCACTGCGCGTACTGCACAGTCACATGCACAGCACGCTTCTGCACGCTGCACTGATTCGAATGACACCATACACGCATTTGTCAGGCATACCTAAGTATGCATATCGCCTATAGTAATATATCGCCTATAGTGATATTTTCACGAAAATCAAACACCAACGCTATAGCCGATCCGTACTGTACTACTCCATCAGCTCCCTCTTCACTGTCGACGGCGACTTGCCCCTGCGTTGGAGACGAGCACGCATGGTGTGGCACTCACTCTGGGAAACAGGTTCATCACTCATCCACTGGGAGTCGGACGCATGAAATGTTGGGCATGATGAAGGTACGTGCTGTACACTCGAGGAAGTGGTGCCCTTCTTAGTTCTAGGAGCATCAGGGTTCTGCATAGAGAAGTGTTCTCTACATCGACAGAGGAGAGAAGGTAGAGAAACGAAAAATATTTCAATCTACAGTAATCCGAAATTTCCACTGAATGCGGAAAACTTACCGCTCCAACGACTCCTTCTTTTTCCAGACAGATACGCACCCTCATTCAGCAGAAAACTGTTCAGTTCCTTCACAGACCATTCTTCATTTGACAGTTCGTCCACGGGTTCCACAGCCATCGATGGCAAACCACTCGACACTCTCCCCTCCATCTCCAAAATAGAAAAATACAGTGTTCCACCATGCTCAACAACTGATACTCTGCACAAAAATCGAAGAGGATGCCCCGTCTCGGATCACGTGACCGTTATTGTGCAAAGGGTCTATTGTTGGCATATTGGCTTCAAGGTTGGCGAGATATTGGAAATACAGCTCTGTTACATGTTGTTGGTTTGACAGCATGAAACAAGGTGGAGGACACCGTGTTCGGAGTGTTCGGAAACAGTGACCTTACTACAACCATCCACGGTTGGTAGAGCCCCGGTCCGTTGGGACCATCTGAACCATTATGGGTGTTGAACCCGGTTCTGACCCTCAGTATGCTAGGGGAGTTTTTTTAGACTTCTCCTAATGTCAGTCGTGTATTCTTTGATCTACACGTACCAGGGTTTATCGGGTGTTAGCGGCCGTCGTGAGTTCCCTTCGGGAACGGATACGATAATTTACTTTGTTGTTCACACTTTTAATTAATTATGCTGTTATAAAATGTTCTATTTTTGTACACAGTACCCTCAGTTCCGATACTATTCACTGATGAGCGGAACACGAAAATCGATTTTGAATAACATAAAAATCCTTAAAAATTCCATGAACTCGTTGTTGATTGGCCATGTCTGCATCGATTATACTCCTAATTGCACTAATAAAATTGCTTTCTCCACGCCGACTCTTTAAATAATTTACTTTATTTTTTATTTTATTTTTTACATGTACATGTACAGTAGATGGAAATGGCCACAACTTGTTGTTGTTGTTGTTGTTGTGTTTATTTTAATTCGCAAACCAAACGGGCAGATCTGCCCAATGAAAAGGTGGCGAATGCAGATAGAAAGCAGTAATAAATGAAATTGGGGACTGATGTAATTAGGATAGAGGTGGAGAAAAACTAAGCCAGCTGATCATCAAACAGGACGTTTGGTACTCTAGGTACTAAGGCCAGTAAGTGTGTGCGGGATCATGCTGGCGCGGAACTGGCGGAGCGTGGAGATGGCACGTATATCGCTGGGTAATGTGTTCCACAGCTGGGCGCCCCGGAACGCGAGGCAACCCTTGCCGAACCTGGTGGAAACTGGCGGTTGGCACTGTACTTTGTAGTGTAGTATTTTTCCAGTAACGATCATCTTCCTATTGGCTAATGTTTGTTTGAGAGGAGGTCAAAGGACACGAGTCACTCGACCTCAACGCACTAGTACTACAAGTACGGAAGTAGAGAGCTCGAGCGGTCATGCTTGTAGCAACACCATTCGTTCGTAAACGCACCTTGTAACAACATAAAATTTTGGTAGATTTTCGGCGATTCCCGAAGGAACCCTCCATAATAGGGACCGGCGGATTCTGCTCGAAAAGGTGGCGGATTCTGCTCGAAAAGGTGGCGGATTCTGCTCGAAAAGCAGTGAAATTGGCAGAACCATACAAACCTTATGGCGGGCAATTCCTCGAATTCTGGTCCATTTTTTATCCACATACCAAACATGCATGAAACTTACCAGAAAAAGTACCGAATTCTGCCAATTTTTCTGCCGGAAGAATCCGCCGGACCCTACAGTCCGTAATCGGCGAAAGGCTAATACTAAGTTATAGCGATTTGTCGATAAGTCTCGTTCTCGGCGAATTTTTCGGCTGGCCGATTTGGGGAAAGCCTACCACAGACTGACAGATGCGCTTAAAGAACCTTTCGCATTCGGGGGAGGCAACACCAGAAGTTGAGAACACCAGCGGACTGAATGTGCCACGATCCACGTTGAGGATTCGTTCCCCGTGCTGCAGCTTCTTCTGGTGCTCGTGCTGAAGCAGTAGGGCATCCAGTGGTTGGGCAGAGTAAGACTCCGCATCAGAATGGAAGACGCGGATGCCAAAGAAAGCATCCTGTGCTCGGGTCCAGAAGCCACGGGCACGGAAATCGGCTCTGGCTTCCTCGGCGGTGTTTGCCCATCCAGCAGTAAACAATGGTAAACACCTCTCCTGATAGAGTGGAGCTTGCTGGGGCTCGATTGCCGCTGCGTGGCATACCTCCGTGAGTAGCTCCCCTACCATGTGACGGACTTCCTTATGGCGGATTGTAGGGAAGCCACCCCGGGGGCAACACAATCATGGCATGAGCAGTGGAGAACAAAACTCCATACTAGACCACAGGCACACTTCGCGGGGACGTCGAGGAGAGGCCAGTCATACCGCAATGCAAGGCCGTCCCTGAACTCCGGCTTCGAGAGGTGGAAACCATGTTCCTTGAGAGGAAGAGCAGTGAGCCAGGAAGGGGGGCCTTTGCGGGACAGCTCATCCATACGACGGGTCAAGGGGCGGTCAGCAGCTTCTCGGAGAGCAGCGAAAGAGGTAGCACTATTTCTTGGAAGCCTTGGCAGCAGTAAACACATGCTCTTGCTTAGCATGGACATTGTCAGGGGGGGGGGGGGGGGGGGCTAACTACAATGTCATAATGCGTCACGGATTAATATTGGGAAATAGGCGAATTCGAATCCTTTACATTATGTAGACTGGACTCATTATTTTCATGAAGCGGATGAGTTGTGTGAAGTGGTCCTCAAGTGGTCCTGCCAAAAGGTGAATACCCGTACCGGGGCGAGTTTGTTTGACTTCTTGCCAATCTCAGGGAAGTACTAGTTTGGTCATAACTCATAAGATGATAAGTTGAAAGTCGCTGCAGCGCTGCATGCTTCAAACTTCGAAGTTCCAGGCAGTGGATGTGTGCATGCTCATGATGATGGTCTACAAAGAGAGCTGGGATCGAAGGCTAAGCTAGGCGAAGGGCCAGACGAACAGAGTGTCTAGAGCATGAGCTGCCTGATTCCGATCCTGACTTGATAGTGACTTTCATTCTGCAGCAATGTGTTTTGACTGTGCCTTTCGTTGGGCCTGGCTTTCGTTGTGGTGGTCCCCACTCCCTAGTCTAGCCCAGCCCACAACCCCAAGAAAGGCGAGGTGTAGAGTGCCTGTGGTGTGTTCACTTCTCCAGTCAGTGAGCACTACCCGTATACGCGTACTATCATCTAAAAAACAAAGGCTCCCAAGTCCCAGGGAGTTATTTAAAAATTATTTGCTCTTGGTAGATATAGATGTACCAGGACCAGGGAGTCGTAAAAGCCTTACGACTCCCTGTTGGGTACCGTGCAGTCGCATTTCTAGTACTGCAAGAGTAGTGTGTTCCATTGTCCAGAAACTGACTGCCTAGTGCCACGGCGCTTTGGCCGAGTGGTTGTCTGCGGATGCCTGCCTGCGGATCGCAAGGTCCCGAGCTGAAACCTCTCAGTCGAGTCTTTGCTCTACATGTACTACAAAAATACAATACTAGGTACAGTATTACAACTGACTAGTACTTAGTAGATCTACTGAGTACAGGTTCGAGAGTCGAGACAGGCGCTGGTAGCACGGAGCGTCCACCATCCACCATCCATGCCATTGCATGATGGCGTACCGACTCTCTCTCTCTCTCTGTCTTATCTGTGAGTGTGCGCTACACTAACAGCTGCGGCGGCGATGCATGACTGAGCCATTAATTTTTATGTGCATGCCTCGCTCGGCGACACCCGCGTACATTCGTTCAACTGGGTACTCAGTACTCGGCGAGAAGGCAAGAGCGGATGAAGCTTTTTTAAGTTCAAGTCAAGACCAGGTTCGCGACCAGCAGTCTTTAGTCCTTGTCGGAAGCCTTCTATGTACCACGTTACCCTCGCCGTTACGTCGCTGGGCCATCGGGCATAGTTGTGGCCTGGCAGGATCGAAACTTCCCATTCGCTGGTTGCGTTCAACCGGTGGTAACGCGGATGCGCCAATTAATTACTTCACTAATACTTTTTACTGACAGGCTGCCTCGATCGATCAGTCACCGAATGACCGTCTCCATAGGGTCAATGATCACTAGTGTCAGTAGTGATCGTGCACTGTGTAGACTACGGCCAGGGTTCTGGGAGAGCATGACTGTCACGGCGCTGGCCCCGTAAGTCTTTGCACTTTCCAAGATGAAATATCTCCAGAGCGCTTTGTAGCAGAGCCTTCGCACACCATACCAGGAGTCAGACCATTCGACTCAACCCCCGAAACTCAACGGGGTAGGACATTTTCTAGTGCCTGGTGGAGCTCCCCTTTTTTCAAACAATGGTGCGGTAAATAAAGCATGTAAATTGTTTGATGATAATCATGCTGAGCTCAGGCTAGTAGATCTACTCTGTGTAGCTAGTTGTAGCTAGCTAGGCCCTGAACGGTGAACCAGCGTTGGGTCGCGTGCGGAAGTGAAACTGTTCAAGGATAGAGCTAGCTAGCACTCAACATTCATTCGAATGTTCATTGACCATGTGTTATCGCTGTAGTGTAGACCAGGTAGACGCTGTAGATTCTTGGACCCAGCTACCTGCACTGGATCTAGGACGCCACATGCACAGCTTCACAGTCGGTCACCTGGTCACAGGTTCACACGACTTTCCATGGTGTGACCTTATCTTGTAAAATAAGCTGTGGCGAGGAACCAACCACCTGTCGACTGCCTCCTGAGTCCTGCGTACAGTAGCTAGATCCACCGCACGCCGTTCGAGCACCAAACTGACGGACCAGTCCTGTCTCCTGCCGTCCTGGATGTCCTGCCGGAAAACGCAAAAGTCGATCACAGCTGCACCAGCTCTGCATGGGGAGCCGTGTGACTCTCGTTAGTTCTGGCTTGCCGTTTTGCCAGCGGGACCCTACGGACGCTAGCAAGGGTCGCTTCTTCTTCTAGCTGGTGCACTGGCTAGAAAGTGCTGAGTGCGGAAGAAAGACTTGCGCAGAGAAAACTCATCTGAATGTTTCCGGAATAGCCCTGTGTGCTGAGCACAACCATTGGTTTCAAAGTGTTCCGGCAAGACGCACTCCGAAGGACCGGTGCGAGCCGTGCGCCGAGTCCGCAAGCGGAGTGGATCGCTGGCGCTTGTGCAGCAGAAGCGGGAACGAACGATTGGCGACCATGGCTGCTCCTGTCACTACTGTTCTGTTGGCTGTAGTCACTCTGCTGGTCTTCCTTCCGCGCAGTAGCGGACAGTGTAAGTGATCAGTTGAGTCTTGCATTCGTTCAGTGTACTAAGCGTTGGAATAACTGTTACTTCGCCACAGTTGTAATTTCGGATCATTCCGTGCATGGAATGTGTAGGGGCTAGGCGGAAGAGGCTTGTGTTATAATGTGTCGCAATTGTGCAGTTTCCAGCCCTGAGAAAGTCGAACGTGACGGTTTGATTGCGATTTACCATCTCTAGTCCCTCCTCAGGTGTCCGTTCGCAGGCAGGATATCGTGTTTTGTGTCCGCTTCCTGCCTCGACCTCAGTTGTGGTGAAGCTCAGGGTTTTTAAGGCTAGTTCGTACCACACACGCACACACACACACACACACACACACACACACACACACACACACACACACACACACACACACACACACACACACACACGCACACACACACATATACGCGCACACACACCCACACACATACACACACACCACGGAGACTCCCTCGATTTAGGTGAAGGCCTATGGAGAATCCATAAAATTAATACATAATACAAATACAAATCCCCCCC
Source organism: Sycon ciliatum (assembly GCF_964019385.1). Taxonomy (NCBI): domain Eukaryota; kingdom Metazoa; phylum Porifera; class Calcarea; order Leucosolenida; family Sycettidae; genus Sycon; species Sycon ciliatum. Next base: position 27,309,590 of record NC_088655.1, on the reverse strand, counting down.
CCCCACACACACATACACACATACACGCAATGCTGTTCATTTTCGGACCAAACTCTCCCTTAGCGCTTGGTTCTGTTTTAGACCTTTGATTTGGAACTGGCGGGACCAGAATAATTAATTTCGAGAGCCCAAGATCATGGAGATAAGAGTGACATGATCTCATGTCATGATTGGCAAATTCCGAACTAAACACTTCATCTGCTAGTCGCTCCCTAGCCCTGCCAGCAGCGTTGCGTTCCTTTGGTCCAAGTGCAGTCATGTGCCACACAGGTACATGTCCAGGGGGGGGGGGGGGGGGGGGGGGGAGGGGCAGCTACTAGCACTAGTACTACAAGTATGCATTCATGCTAGAGGATGCCCCATATCAATACAATGATGATTTTCCGCATCAGGTACATGTACATGATTCTACAAGTCATGTACACCAGGAGGGGGGGGGGGGGGGGGGGTGGGTGCAGCTATGCATTCATGCCAGAGGATGCCCCCATATCAATGCAATGACGATTTGCAGCATCAGCACTAGTGATCTGGCGCAAAAGCCGTCCAGAGGCAGAGGCAGAGGCAGAGGCAGAGGCAGAGACAGAGGCAGAGACAGAGGCAGAGGCAGAGGCAGAGTTGAGTGTTTCACGGGTACTGTAAGACATGTTATTATAACGAGTCGCAAATTTAACGATTCTCCAAAATTCATAGGTTAACGAGAAGATATGTTAACGATCTTGCAGTATTCTGCCATATCCACACACAGCATATATGAAGCAGTACGGCCTCAACGGATCTTATTATAACGAAGAAATGTCATCCATTAAAACGTTAGATTTGCTTCCTCGTTATATATACATGTCTTACAGTATAGAGGTATAGTAATACCTCGTTTATCCGAATCCCTCGCCATCCGCAAGAAAATCGCTGGTTACCGATGTGCAGCATATGTTATGCATACAACATAACCGGACCTCACGATCCGCATACCGGTGCATGATTTTGCGTACAAACTGGTTAAAATGTGTAGAAAAAGCTTCGTCGTATCCGGTTGCCTGTGGCTTGCAGAAGCTAGAATCAGGGAGTTGTACAAGCAAACGAGGTCCTTGATCTTGACTTGCATGCTGGGTACATGCAGACAGCACTCAGCTGCATGCACTTGTCATTTTTCTCGCTTGTTTTACATACTGTACACGCTAGTTGTACTGCATAGGACCCGTCTACATGTACATGTATGTATGATGCCACTGCTTTTGACATGCCACATGCATATCCAGTAGGTGTGTTCAGTTATCCGGTTCCCTCGCCTATCCAGATATTTTTGTGGAAAACAGATGTGTGCGGTTAAGCGACGTCTGACTGTACTGGATTTCCCACCCATTCCTCTATCTTGCCCCATCACTGAAACCTGTACACGTGTGCATCAATCACTCAAAACGTCCATGCCTGTGCAGTCGGACCTCGCTCCACCGCACACATCAGTTTTCCACAAAAATATCCGGATAGGCGAGGGAACCGGATAACTGAACACACATACTGTATATGCATGTGGCACATCAAAATGGTGACATCGTACTTTTGAAGTTCATACACGTATACGGGTCCTATGCAGTACAACTAACGTGCACAATATGTAAAAACAAGCGAGAAATGCAGCCAGCCGGTCAAGGACCTCATTTGTTTGTACAACTCCCTGATTCTAGCTTCTGTAAGCCGCCACTATTTACCATTAGCCATGTCTCTCTCCCCCCCCCCCCCCCTCCCCCCTCCTCCACCACCCTACACAGTGGGTCCATTGTTATTAGGCATCTGCCTGTTTTGGTTTCTCCACTATAAATAGAAGAATACTACTTACAACCGGATGCGACGAAGCTTTGTGTACACGAAATCATGCGCCAGTATGTGTATGGCGAGGTCCTGTTATGTTGTATGCGTAACGTATGCTGCACATCGCTAACCAGCGATTTTCTTCCCGATGGCGAGGGATCCGGATAAAAGAGGACCAGATAAGCGAGATCTGACTGTATGTCTGTATGTGTGGCCAAATAAGTGTAACAACTTGAGAGCGGGTGTATTCACAAATCCAATTGCTTAAAACCATGAAGTAAGAACAAACGCGAAAAGACAATCCAAAATTTGGCAATAAATAGGACACCCAATTGAAGTGTAAGATTGAGCACAAAACCTTGACAAGAAACCGTTACCCGCATGGCCTACGGAACCTTAAAAAGGCGAAGGCACCGCAGGAATATCTCTCACAGTTGCTGTCTGCTAGTTGCTTTTCTGAGCTCTTTGTTTCTCGATGTGCGTATGTGCGTGTGTGTATGCGTGTGCTTGCGCGTGTGTTTTTTTCCCGCTGTGGACACACAATCATGTCATTGTGTGTATACTGCTGTACACAGTTATGGAAAGCCAGACACCGCAGAACCTGACAATATTCCTTCGCGACACGGCCGTGTTCACGTGCGCTGCTCAGCACCCCAGTGCCGCTAGCGTGTCGGTGCAGTGGTTCTTCAACGAGGCGGCGGTGGGCATGGACGCCACCATCATGACAAACATTGGTGTTACGAACACGACCACCACGCTCACTATTGGCAACGTGACCATGATGGACGTGGGCACGTATCGCTGTCAGTTCGACGATAGCAACGCAAACATGCAGCTGTCATTGTCGGCAAATCTCGTCATTATCTGTAAGTAAGAAAAAAGGCCAAGTAAAAAAAAGACTGTTTATCGTCAGCGCCCCCCCCCCCCCCTCCCCCTCCCCACACACACGCACTACTGTGAATGTCACTGTTTCATGTACTGTAAGTCAACAAATCTTTATTTTCGGCTTTTTTCACCCAGGTCATGTTTGGCCGAAAATATGTTGCGCCTGAAATGTTGTTTTGCAAGGTTCAGTGTGACAGTGTATACAGGCGGCAGCAGTACAGGCCGGAAATTTGATGCGGCCGGAATGGGTTTTAGCCCTGGGAAGCCGAAATTTGAATGGAGTAAAAATTTGTAGACTTACAGTAAGTCATTGTGTGTGTTGTTCGTCGTCTGCAGTTATGCCCGTGGTTCAAATAACGCCAGCCACCCAGACCGTTCTGAATGGAAGTATTGCGGAACTAGTGTGCAACACCACAGCTGGCACACCACCTTTCCTCTTCACATGGCTCTTGTCCTCAACTGAGGTCACGGTGGGCGTCACGAGCAACGCTACGGCGTCCACACTGCTGGTCGATACGGCCATGATGCAGAGCAGGTCCCGTACGTACACGTGCAGGGTGACGCTGGATCAACCGCTCCTGGCCAATCGACTGTCGGAAACCGGCGTGGGCACTCTGCTGACAGACTGTGAGTTGTAAGACTGGGATCACTCGCATAGTTGTGTGGACCGTATTTCTCTGATAATAAGTCGCACTTGATAATAAGTCGCACTAGACCAGGGTTCTAGCCAAAGGGGGGGGGGAGGGGGCAAGCCCCCCTTCTCAGTTTGCGCGCCCCCCTTCTCAGTTTGCGCGCCCCCCTTCTCAGTTTGCGCGCCCCCCTGTGAAATAGTGTCGCCCCCTACTCATTTTCCGGATTTTGTATTTTTTCACGCCATTCAACGAAAATACAGTCGATAGTCACTACTAGAGGGTTCATAAAGGCACATTTGTGAAGGGTGAAGTCGGGGGTTCACCCTGTATGTTACATTTTGCATGGCAAGACAATTTTGGACAATGGAAAAAATGAGTCATGGGGTAACTTTTTCCCATGCCCGCCTCCCTACTATTTTGACCTGGCTAGAACACTGCTAGACTATAAGTCGCACCCCCATTTTCAGGTTTGAGCCATATTGTTTTGACTTATTGACTTCAGTAGTAAGTCATGCTCGATTGTATGTCTCTTTCTTACCCTTGATTGTTCTTGGTGTAAAAAGGTGCAACTTACATTCGGGGAGATACGGTAACTTTAGCAACTGTAATGTGGGTATCTGGACAGTATTTGTCAGTCGCCGGTGAACTGGGAGGGGATCAGCCTCCTAGCCTAGACCGTTCCTATTTTCATGTAAATTACAGTCTATGCACAGTTGAGTCACCATGTATACATTGGTATGCTGTGCTTGGTGAAATCCTAGCCTGGTCGTTTTTCGGCGCTCCGTTCTCTTTGGCGCCCGATAGTACTATAGTTTTACAGAGAGGTTATGCCAATAATGCATACAACTGCAGCAATAGTACCACGTTGCCCTAAGCGTTCCTAGGACTAACCTTTTCGCCGAGTTTTTACACTGGCTCCTTGATCCTTGAGCCGCAGTGATGTTCCGATGGATGCAGAAAAATCAGTCAGATTCTAGGACTTGACTTTAAATTTTGTTGGATGTGAAGGTCTGCCTGCAAAGCTGATGATTACTAGTTATTCTGTTTGTGAATGTGTTTGTGCATGTGTGTTTGTGTGCGTGTCCTTCTTGTTCTGCGTGTATGTCTGTGTGTGAGTGTGTATATGTGTGCATGTGTGTATATATGTGTATATGTGTGTGTGTATGTGTGCATGTGTGTGTATATGTGCGCAAGTGCATGTGCATGTGTGTGTGTGCGCGTGTGTGTGTGTGTGTGTGTATGCGCATGTGTGTGTGTGTGTATGTGTACATGTGTGTGTGTGTCCATGTGTGTGTGTGTGTGTGTCCATGCGTATGTGTGTGTGTTTCTGCCTCATGTCCAGTCCCACCCGTGGTGTCAGTCAATGACGTCACCCGGGTCGCCGGTGAACGGATTGACATCCTGTGTCGAGTACGTGGCGATCCGCCACCCGCCTCGGTCGATGTCGCTGTGGTGTTGAGGAGCGGCATGGTGGTGGAAAGTTTTTTGTTTTCCCTTGAGGCTGGGTCGCCACGCACTGCGGTCATTAATTTCGAGATCCCGATGGCCGATCCAGCCGTTCACGCCGGCCCGGCTGTCTGCCGCACGAGAGTAGCTCTTAGTAGCGGGCTAGAAGAAGTTAACGGTTCCTTCAACATCGCTGTTCTCGGTGAGCCTCTCGTAAAGCTGTTTTTTTTTGTCGGGTACGGCTAAAGGGTCTTACTCCCCAGACACAACGGACACCGGGAACGGGTAGCTGGGAAGACATTTATTATAGACGAGAGACGGAGACAAAGACGAATGAAACGACTACATTATGGAAGAGCGTGACGGAGCGGAGCGTGACGTCTCGTCGCGTGACATTTCGAAGCGGTCATTTTGAAGACAGTCAGTTAGGAACGGGGACACTTCGGAGTGTGTCAAATTCGGCGCCAGACGATTCGACGAGAACCAGTTCGGAGAATGGCCACGACATCGCCGTCACACCCGCTTTTGCTGGGAGAAAAATCGCACTTCTTTTCGCCTGTTCATTTCACGATTCCCTGGTTTGAACTTTTCGCCTGTTCATTTCACGACTCCCTGGTTTGAACTTTTCGCCTGTTCATTTCACGACTCCCTGGTTATAACTCTACACCTCCGTCCTTCAAAAGCAATGGCTTTTGCTAGGAGAAGAATCGCACCTCTTTTCGCCTGTTCATTTCACGACTCGCTGGTTTTAACTTTTCGCCTTCGTCCTTCAAAAGCAATGGCACCAGACTAATTACCACAAATTCTTGTCGAGGTCGACGATGGCTGAGGAACAACCCGACTATGTTGGCATCACAAGCCGAGGAAGACCGAAGCTGGTTAAATCCGGCTATGAATACGTGCAGGACAAGCGAGGTCGAGACGAGATTGTCTACTGGAAATGCGAGAGCCGCGACGAGTTTGCATGTAACGGACGATTGAGGGCAGACGCCGGATTGATAGTAGCTTATGTTGGGAGCCACAATCACGCTCCAGATGCAACCAGAGCTGAGGTTGTGAAGGCGCTCACGGACGTGAAGGAGAAAGCCAAATCCTCCCAAGACTGCAGTCTTGGATACTTAGTCTCCCTCTCTCTCTCTCTCTCTCACACTGGTGTTTGGTTTGTGATTATGTTGCTGATGGCTTACATGCCTTCTTACTTAAAAGCTTCTTCTAGATACTGACACTGAGACTAGCACTCTCTCTCTCTCTCACACTGGTGTTTGGTTTGTGATTATGTTGCTGATGGCGTACATGCCTTCTTACTTAAAAGCTTCTTCTAGATACTGACACTGAGACTAGCACTCTCTCTCTCTCTCACACTGATGTTTGGTTTGTGATTATGTTGCTGATGGCTTACATGCCTTCTTACTTAAAAGCTTCTTCTAGATACTGACACTGAGATCAATCGAGGGAGAATGCAAGATAAAGGGCCTGGGTAGCTATGGCAAATATGGGCGCGCAAGTAGCTGTGCACCCCCCCCCCCCCTCCCCCCTCCCTAGTAATTTCGACCCAGGTTCAGCATGCACGTAACTGTTAATCACCATGGCCGTGCACAACCCCTAAAAGAGGGACCAGCTACGCCATTGGAGGTTATAATGGTACTCTTGGTGTTAAGCACCACTGTGTGTAAGTAGAGTAAACCTGTCAAGGCGATCACTCGGGTACAGTGACCACCTGTCCTAAAGGACCACTGACATCAGGACCAAGGGATGCTATTCCCCGTCAAATTACCCTGGATAAGGAGACCACCTGGTAACGGAGACCACATTTTGAAAGGTCCCTTGAGCGGTCGTCTTAGACAAGTTTCACTGTATGGTGATTGCATGGAGAATAGTTTTCGTCGCTGTGTGCGCCTTCCAAACATGGAAAGCGTACTCCTGGAATGCACGATGTGCTAAAGCAAAGTGTGGGATAGAATAGTGTGAGCTGTGTCAAGAATACTGTTGCTCTACTTGTCCCGTTCGCACCTGCCCCTCAAACTGAGGAATGATTTTATCTACAGAGACCCATGAAACTTCAAGAAGCCCCATGACTTCTTTGTTCTGCATCTCCTGCCGACGTTGCAAGCATCTGTATTGCTGTGGCTTGTATTCACGTCTACAGTTCCACCTGTTGCTGCGGTAACGCCGCTGACTCAGACGGTGAACGAGACACAACAGGCGGTGTTCACCTGCGAAGCAACAGCCGGCACTCCACCGTTCACGTTTGCCTGGGACAGTGGAAGTATCCCAGCTACAGAGTACGCTATCGCTCAGCTCTCACCGACGATGTCAACGTTGACAATTGCGGCAGCCTTTGTCACCGCACACGCAGGATCATACATGTGTACAGTAGCACTGAACCAAACAGCAGCCAATCTGCAACGGTCATCCTCGGCTGCCGGGTCTCTGGTCGTACAAGGTAAGTGTTGTCATGGTACCACATAACTGAATGTGGAGGGGGGGGGGGGGGGGAGAAGGGAGGTGCTTGTGTGCATATGTGTGGTGTGTTTTATTTTTGGAAAAACGTATAAGGACAAAAATGTTACCAGGTATGACTAACTGTCCACTCGCAACCCAGATCTCGTAAAATCTGGGTTTTGTGTGTGTGTGTGTGTGTGTGTGTGTGTGTGTGTGTGTGTGTGTGCGTGCGTGCGTTATGTTCGTTGTGCCTTCTGACAACATGAATTGCGAGATATTCAATGCTTGTGGGACCAAGATTCGCGCCCACCCATCCCCCCTCGCACTCCGCCCTTTGGAAAAAATTGTCTGATTGTTCCGAGTTGTTACCTCTATGCCGGCTAGCATTCAGAACTTACTGTAAAATGAGAAACTTTCGCTAGAGATTAAGTTTCGCTATTTTCGCGACCATCACACATTCGCTATTACAAATCGCCACAACGTGCTCTGTACACTGATTGCAGACAGTAACAGATCCAACTGAAGTGATAAAATTGCCAAAGTTTCTCATCGTGAACCAGCCCAATTCCTGAAAACGCAAACTTTGCGCGCCGCAACAGTTTATCGCTGTACAGTAGCTTATCTAGTAGATGTAATATAATAGTGAAGTATTGCTGCTTACGGTTGTGGCCAAAGAAATCCGACCTACAATAAAACCTGTTAAGGCGACCACTCGGATAAGGTGACCACCTGTCCAAGAAGACCATTACAACCAGGACCAAGGGATGTTATTCCCAATCAAATGACCCTGGCCTGGATAAGGGGACCACCTGGCTACAGAGACCACGTTTTCAAGGTCCCTTGAGGGGTCGTCTTAGACAGGTTTCACTGTTCGTGTCGAAAGCAGCGCGAAGGCTCCTGCGGCCCTTGAATGGGTGTTTGGACCGTGGATGCCGTAATCAAATTTGAAACGCCCCGTTGCTTTTGACTCTCGGGTTGCTTTCCTTTGGCCACAGCTATAGTTCATTTTGTAAAAAAAAATTTTTTTAGATCATTTTTGGAGCGTGCATGATGAAACTGAAAAGGAAACGCCACGCTACCTGTGACCTGCGGGTTGTATTTCTTTGGCCATCGCTGTATGTTGTGTGTACACTCTCAGATACATGTACTTCCTCCGGAAACAAAACAAACATTTCGTTAACAGTAATTCATGGCATGTCGCGTACACGGATACATACACATTGGTGTAGAGTCAGACCTCGTTTATCTGGTCCTCTTTTATCCGGATCCCCCGCCATCCGGAAGAAAATCGTTGGTTACCGATTTTCAGCATAATGTCATACATACATACCAGTATAGCATGTGTTTCCGATTATCCGGTTCCCTCACCTATCCGGATTTTGTTGTTGTGGAAAACGAATGTTTGCGGTTAAGCGAGGTCTGGCTGTATTGTCCTACTGGTTGTTCTCCGGATTTTCTCTCCGTGATGCAGTTCCACCGGTAATAGCAGAGTTCAATGCCGTCACGACCGACATCACGCTTATGCCGACATTGATGTGTGTCATTCGTGCTGAACCTCAACCGACTGTGATGTGGCTGGATGCGAACGGTGATGAAATTACGTCATCTGACTTCACAGTGGTTGCCCTAGCACCCATGGCTAACTTTACATACACCAGTCAGCTGCAGTTCAATCGTCTTGCTGTTCTATCCGATGAAATGATGTACACATGTGTTGCTAGTAATGCAGCTGGAAGAGCAGAACAGTCCGCTATGCTGACAGTGAACGGTGAGTTTGGTGGCAGCTCGTTTCCCTGGTGAATGCAAGAGGGAAACTCATTTCAGGATGTGTCACCCTCATGGGACGTTTCCCATGACTAAGTGTATCTGGATTGGATTTGGATTTTATTTATTTAGGTCACATGATTTGGTCACATGTCTTAGTTCCAGGCCGTTGTCATAATAATTATTATGACTTGGTCACACGACTGGATCTCATGAGTCATGACTCACACGACTGGGTCACATGACTGGCCTGCATGACTGGGTCTCATGAGTCATGACTCACATGACTGGGTCACATGACTGGCCTGCATGACTGGGCCGCATGACTGGCCTGCATGATTAGGCGCCACGCCTTTTTCATATGACTCGGTCGCAATGTTAGGTCACATGACTGAATTGCATGACCGGATCACATGACTGGGTCATGTATGCCAACCGTTCCGGGTTTCCCGGGACCGTCCAGGGAATACGGTTTCTCGCTCCACATATACTGGCACACATAGAGACATAGACAGCAATAGCGACAACACACATAGTGAAGGGTAGTTGGCCGCAGCCTGATGTGAACCGGATAACGAGTGAGTTATGGAAGCGAGGACTGAGAACAGAGTGTCTCAGATAGAATAGGCGTGCCAGTGGATAGCAGAAATAGGCCATGATGCAGAACCACTTGGGACGGTCAGATTAATTTTCCTGGACCGAGCCAGCTGGGAAAAAACCTCGCGCCGACGGACGCAGTTGTGAGGGAAAAAACCGGGTGTATATCCCCAATGGCGATTAGGCATCATGTAGGCATCGCAAGCACATCACGGCAAAAATTGATCAAAAAGCAATGAATATGCACAGAAATGAAGGGTAGGAGGGCAGGGACACTGGTGAGACTGACTGAAGAAGTCAGGAAAAGAAGCGACAATAAAGAACACACCAGATGCCATATTTGCAACTGAAAATATTTCGTGAGAAATACGTTTGTCCCGGGATCCAGGGATGTCCTGCGAAAGTCCCGGGATTAAGATGGAACTTTCGAAATCGATGTTTTTCTCCTTTGCATGACGATTTTCAGTGTTTCCTCGTACTAGGTCCGTTGTAAGTACACACAGCACGTAGTAGACACAGCGCAAGCGCTCGTGTTCACAAGTGCAACTCATTCGAGGATAGAAATCTAAACTACTTGCAGCTAGGAATTGGACTGTAGAGTTCGTCCTCATGTTACTCCTACATGTACATGTACTTGTAGTTGAAAGAGGTAGTCGTCAACTCTGACCCAGACAGTATCCGGTAAAAAAAGAGAAGAGGGATTTTTTCTTTCTTTCAAGGAGGATTGGATTCGCAAATACAGCGTCGCACGGAGTTCTATGGGCAAGACAGGGGCGTCACACACGGTACGACCACTACGACCATGGTCGTACCACTTTTCGTCCAGGCTGGTCCACCCAATTCATCCGCAAAAGCAATAAAAAAATTCAAGGATCTTCGGACTTGTACAAAAGATCGCAACTGTTACTTTCATTGCAAGGAGCATACAGACTTGATGCCTAGCACTAGCAGCTAGCTATTGCCCAAGACTCCAGGCGGCTATCCATTACGATAGGCGGTTGGAGTCACGGTTAGAGACCACCAGACGATGGATTCCTCACGGACGCATTCACTGCAAACTTGACGGAAACAGAGCTGAGCTGGCGGCGATCACTGGGTCCAGAACTAAAATTTTCCAAGATCTACCATGTTACAATGGCGATCAGCACATCAAGAGACACTACATGTATGTCCCTTGTCAGCTACAACATAATAATTATATTCTTTCCACAACGACACCTACCTAGTACCTCTGGCTCCTGACGATCTACTGCAAGCGGATTCGAAAATGCATTACACCCGCGAACGCAGCGCTTGTCAACGGAAAAGGGAAGCGCTTCATTCTCTGAAGCTGAAAAATGTTTGGACTGCTGCTCCACGGCGGCAGAATATTCTGCAGCTGTTCACCGACACGACCCGCTTCACCTATATTTTAACGATTTACGATCGTTTCGTTCCCCGAGAGTTTTCTGGTAGCAGCAACAAGAATTTCTTCCGCGACGACAGGACGAAAGTCTCTCGCAAACTAAAGTCCTGTTGCCACGAAGACAGAGAAGATTCCGCAAGCGCTTTCTTCTGCTTCCATTGTTGTAGCTCTCCGGTCCACTGGCAGATCTTTCAATCCCACCGAACAAAAACAAAGGATCTTCTTCTCTCTCTAAAAACAACTAAAATAATTACTTCGCGACTGTCCAGGCCGGACGTGTACATAGTGTACGGGACGCGGCAGACTTTTGCAGGACACGACATACGTTTTTGCATAGCCGCTGGCGCTAGAACACGCAGCACGCTTGTACTTCGGATTTTGCGATTTTTTCGAGGGCAATGGCCCTGATTCATTGAATGGGTTCCATTTGCCTTGATTTGCTACCTACGATGTACAGAAAATACGAAAAATCCATGAGAAGTATGTTTTTGGAGCTGGAGTGGGGTTGTCTAATAAGTGCTAGGGGAACCCTCCTTTGCGGCTGTAGAGTGCTAAAACGTGGCCTGTTAGCCGAAAAATCCTTATTTTTTTCTCCGGGCGACACCCCCGGACCCCCGGTCGTGCCACTCCCAGCAACACTGTGACGCCCTTGCAAGAGCTACGTGTTTTGCAGGGGGGGGGGGGGGTCGAGTCATGTCTGTCGCGATGTCGGCGGTAAGAATGAGCTGAAGCAACACTGCAAGACGAAAAACCGCATGTGGAACTGCAGCGGATTTCCGGCAGTCAACAGAATTTTTTACTTATGCAGTTACGACTAGGTCAATGCAAAGACATCCTTTTTGGCTTGAGCAACAATCGTGAAAAAAAATACATCTGCTGTTGATGCGTGCGCGAAACAAATTGGTGTCCAGGGAAAACGGTCAAAATCAAGGGAAGTCAGCCCCGTTGTCCAGGGATCTCCAGCCTTCAGGTTTGCATGTACGTTGTGGCAACTTGCTGGATCCAAAGGATCCACTCAATTCATCTGGATCCCGATCCACTCAATCGATCTGGATCCGGATCCAAGCAATCGATCTGGATCCGGATCCAAGCAATCGATTTGGATTGGGATCCAAGCAATCGATCTGGATCCGGATCCAACCAATCGATCTGGATCTGGATCCAACCAATTAATCTGGATTGGGATCCACTCAATTGATCTGGACCCGGATCCAACCAATCGATCTGGATCCAACCAATCGATCTGGATCTGGATCAAACCAATCGATCTGGATCCGGATCCAACCAATCGATCTGGATTGGGACCCAACCAATCGATCTGGATCCGGATCCACTCAATTGATCTGGATCCGGATCCAACCAATCGATCTGGATCCAAAGGATCCACTCAATCGATCTGGATCCGGTTCCAACCAATCGATCTGGATCCAAAGGATCCACTCAATCGATCTGGATCCGGATCCAACCAATCGATCTGGATCCAAAGGATCCACTCAATCGATCTGGATCCGGATCCATTCAATCGATCTGGATCCAGATCCAACCAATCGATCTGGATCCGGATCCACTCAATCGAACATATGCTTAGACTAGCTAGTGTCGTGATTGCTCCCATTACGTATGATGTTCAGATTATAGCAAGTGCAAGAGTTCTAGATACTCACGATGATCAGGAATGCAACAATCTCTCCTCCTCTTCTCCTCCATGCCCTCTCTGCTGACACATTGAACAGTATTCTACCGTTCACAACTCTATTTATGATGACCAATTCTATTTTATAACGCTTCCGATTGCACATTCTTGAACTTCTCCTTCTTGCAGTTGCTCCGGAGTTTTTAGAGCACAACAACGTGACTGTATTTACGGATCAACGAGCAGTCCTGGATTGTCGGGTACGGGGCAAACCCCGACCAGCTGTAACGCAGAGCGCCCCGGCCTCTGTCCCGTCAAGCAGATTTATGACTCTGGAACTGTCGTCTCCCGAACCTTTGGAATCAGTTAGTTCTCTTACGTACAGCGTTAATAATGTACTGGAAGACGCGGGAGCCTACGCTTGCACGGCCATGAACTCTGTTAGCGTTTCCGTGGCCATGGCATACCTCACAGTACTGGGTGAGTTGTTATTTTATTACTCCACATGGTCCTACATGGATGCACTGGTACAGGGGCGGATCCAGGAGGGGAGGGAAACCCCCCGAAGAACACCCTAAATGTCGCAAATGTACTACTGGAAGCCATATGCATGTGCATGCATATGTAAATATATCAGCTATTCAGTTTTGGCTAAACTGGACGCCCCCTGTAGAGATCTTTGGATCCGCTCCTGCGGAATGTACAGTTGTCCTAGTTCACTGGTGTGGCTGTTGACGGCAAGTGTGTATATTGTTGACTGGACTTTAGTTCTAATCGGTACTCTGGCAAGAATTTTCAGAGTGTGTATGATTACAGTGGAATGACTGTGTCTTGTTTCTTTTCTTGTTTTTCTCGGCGTGCAGTTCCACCCATGGTTACCATGACACCACTGACTCAGACGGTGAACGAGACACAACAGGCGGTGTTCACATGTGAACTGACAGCCGGTACTCCACCGTTCACGTTTGCCTGGGACAGTGGTAGTATCCCGTCTACAGAGTACGCTATCGCTCAGCTCTCACCGACGATGTCAACGTTGACAATTGCAGCAGCCTCTGTCAACACACATACTGGATCATACACATGCACTGTTACACTGGACAGAGAAGCCAGTTTGAGACGGTCGGCTGAAGCCACTGGCAGCTTGGTGGTCCAGAGTAAGTTTGAACGCTATAGAGCTGAGATAATTCACACAAGTAGACAACAGGAGAATGAAGTTGAAGACACCACTGCAGCTGTACTTATGGTTGTGTTTACCGCCATATTGCCTGGTGTGTCTATATTATCAACCATAAGTAGACAACACTACAAAAAAAAGGTCTCTCGGCTACAAATTCTTCCAAGTGTAAAATCCAAATGTTCAGGCCAGGCCCATCTTCAGGCGAGAGACCGTTTTTGGGTAGTGGTGGATAACTGTGACAGTGGTGTCTGCACACACAGAGGAAAGAGCTATGATGAATGGTGAATATGGCCAACGAACAATCTTCTCCCACATACTTGCGAGATAGATCAGAATGGAAGCTGATAATGGATTGATGCATCTGTGATCGGTGTGGTGGAATTAGCTTGACACCATGTTTCCATCAAAGAAAGCTGTTCACGAGTGTTCTGTCAATGTTTAAATGACTCATTTCACGTGTGTGAACTCTTACACAACCTTACCTGTTAACTCATAGTTTTGAATCTGAAATGTGTGCGCGTCTTTGTGTGTGAAAAAAAGGACCAACGACCTGATGCTTAGCTGCATCACGTCTAGACTGCACACACCAACAGCCTTCCAACTTAGTTGTAAAAATTTGGTCTTTCTTTTTTCTCTTTAATCCTTGGCTCTCGATCCGAGTCGTGTCTTTGTGCGTGTTTGAATATTCGTCTTTTTTCCAGTTCCGCCCGCTACAGCAGAGTTCAATGCCGTCACGACGGATATCACGCTTATGCCAACATTGACGTGTGTCATCCGTGCTGAACCTCAACCGACTGTGATGTGGCTGGATGCGAGCGGTGCTGAAATTACGTCATCTGACTTTACAGTGGTTGCCCTAGCACCCATGGCTGACTTCACATACACCAGTCAGCTGCGGTTCAATCGTCTGGCTGTTCTATCCGATGAAATGATGTACACATGTGTTGCTAGTAATGCAGCTGGAGGAGCCGAACAGTCTGCTATGCTGACAGTGAACGGTGAGTTTCCATTTTGAAGACATTTCGTATCCAAAAACATGTGGTAATCTGCCATGACATTAGTTGTAACGTGTCATTGTGGCTTGCCTGCGGACGTGTTTGTTTGTGTGTGTGTGTGTGTGTGTGTGTGTGTATGTGCGTGCGCGTGTGTGTGTGTTTCTGTGCGCTCGTGTGTGTGTGTCTCTATCTGACACGCACCCCTCCGCCCCCTCTGCATGACTGACCAGCAAAGGAAGTGTACGCTGACCTGGTTGTATCTTAGCAAATCTACATCGGTAGGCCCGTGACATTCTATTCGTCACCGACTGTTGATCTTTCAACACAATGTCAAATGTACTCATTTGAGTTTCACTGTTCACAGCGCACAATGGCCAAGTGTCCTCGTGAAGGAAGCCGAAAGTGATTGCATACGCATAGGTCGTAAAAGAACCCGGATTACTAGCCAGGTTTGGATATAATGAAGATGTACGTTATCATTGGCTTCTCCAGCGAACACAGGCTTCGCCACGGAACTCTGGTCAACCCAGTGCTATGCTGTTGTAGTAACTTTTTACTGACCCCCCCCCCCCTCTCTCTCTTTCTCTCTCTCTTTTTCCACGTTGCTCTCCTTTTGACTTTCAAGCGGCTCAGCTTGTATGTCGCGTGCGCGCCAAGCCCCCCATTTCTACTTCTTCTGTGAAATGGAAACAGTGTTGGTAGCTGTTGTGACCAATGACCTCCTGTTTCAGTTAGGCTAGTGATGCTGTTATGACTTGTCCTGGACTTAACTCAATCCTGATGTTGCATATAGTGGCTGTATTCTTCACTGTACTTGTCTCCGTCTTGCACACAGAGGCTCCGTCGATTGTCCAGCTGGATGACGTCACCGTTGTTACTGACCAAATGGCTCAGCTTGCATGCCGAGTGCGTGCCAAGCCCCCGGCCATGATCACCTGGACCCCACCGCCAGGAGTTGTCACGGCATTCACACAGGCAACTGTTCCGGACGCCTCGGACAGCCTGTTTCAGGTCGGCACCCTGTCGTTCACGGGCAATAATGTGCCAGCTGATGCTGGCTCGTATACCTGCAATGCCGTGAACTCTGTCAATAGCGTCATGAGTACAGCTTCACTCACTGTCCTAGGTAAGTCATTATATTATAGCTCTATATTAAGGAGCAGTCATTCAAAAATGCGACGGGTCTGGGTGTGAGAGAATATTTTTCAAACAATGTCATTGAAATCAGGGCTCTAGCCAGGTCAAAATAGTACGGGGCGGGGGAGGGGGGAGGGAGCGGGCTGGGGAAGCAGGTACCCCGTAACCCATTTTCCATTTTCAAAAAGTCGTCTTGCCATGCAGAATGTATCGTATGTGGGCACACCCCGACCTCACCCCAGACAAATGTGCCTTTATGAACCCTCTAGGAGGGAAACATGGGTGCAGTTAAGGGATTTCGCTTTGGCCAATATGTGGTGGGTCTAATCAACTCACCTCCCACCGCTTAGGAGCTGCATCTGCGCCTTGATCCTTGAGGGTGGTGGCGTTCCTACGGATGCGGAAAACTCGGCTTCCAGCCGAGTCTCACGCGAACCATGAATTATTTATTGTTAAGTAGTGACCATCGTCTCTACCCACTACATTTTCTACAGTGAAAATAGTCTAGCAACGAATAACCTTCACCTTCATATATGGTAGACATTGCCTTGCAGTTGGTGTTGTCTAGGCAATATGCGGGACATTGTACTCTCATTGTGTGCACGAAAGTCACGAACATGATGTGCTGAGTTGCTAACTGTTTTCAATCAGATTGCAGAGCACCGTAGGGTAACTCCGTACGCAGGATTGATTTGTTTGGATTCTTGCATGTCCGGAATAGTTCAGCAGTACGTAATGTTTGTATGTCTACAGTGGAATGACTGTGTCTTGTTTCTTTTCCTGTTGTTCTCGGCGTGCAGTTCCACCCATGGTTACCGTGACACCGCCGACTCAGACTGTGAACGAGACACAACAGGCGGTGTTCACCTGCGAAGCAACAGCCG
>NC_088655.1:27277784-27287784 GCF_964019385.1 Sycon ciliatum | reverse complement strand
CCGTTGAGGCACAGCAGAACCGCTGGTCTGAACATTTCGAAAAGCTGCTGAACCTTCCAAGCGGCTTTGTCCGATCTGAAATTGACTTGGTCCAGCAGCGCAACATCATGGAACACCTGGCCACCCCACCCACTGCTGAAGAGGCTCAGCGCTGCCTTCGCTATCTTACGAACGGGAAAGCTGCTGGAAGCTCCGGCATTCTACCGGAAATGGTCAAATACAACTGCGACCTATTCTATGCCAATCTGTTTAAGCTCATTACCGCGGTTTGGGAGGAGGGCGTAGTACCGCAAGATTGGGTGAATGCTGAGATAATACCGATACCCAAGAAGGGTGACCTCACTAGCTGCGACACCTGGCGTGGCATCGCACTCCTCGACGTCATTGGCAAGCTGTTCGGACGCCTGCTGCAAAACCGATTGCAGAAAGTCGCCGAAAGTGTGCTGCCTGAATCACAGTGTGGTTTCCGGAAAGGTCGCTCCTGCACGGACATGACGTTTGTTGTTCGCCAGGTTGTGGAGAAGTGTCACGAGCACCAATCCAAGGGATTCCTGGTGTTTGTCGATTTGAGGAAGGCATACGATTCTGTTCCGCGTGCTGCACTGTGGATTGTCCTGCTGAAGCTGGGAGTCCCGGAGCAACTGGTCAGCCTTCTGAAGTCTTTTCACGACAACATGACAGCCACGATCATCGTTAATGGTTCCCCCACTGAAGGCTTCCCAGTGTGCAACGGATTGCGCCAAGGGTGTACAATGGCACCAGTCCTTTTCAACTTGTTTGCTGGTGCAGTGATGGAACGTTGGTGCGCACGCGTCCAAGAGCGTGGAGTGTCTGGTTTTCCACTCCGTACCTGTGCCGATGGTCAGCTTTTCAAGAGATCTAAGCGTGGTAATGATATGGTCATCACAGATGGTGAGTTTGCTGATGATGCAGCCTTGTTTGCACCCAGCCACTCGGATGCTCAGCGTATGCTTGAGATATTTGCGGAGGTCAGTGGAGCATTCGGGCTGTCTCTCAACATGGCAAAGACAGTGTTCATGGCTGTTGGGCATCAGATCAACGCCAGTGACCGTACCCCGCTAAGCGTACAAGGCAACGCCATCCAGCATGTCAGCCAGTTCACATATCTCGGCTCAGTGGTAACACCAGACGGACGATGCCACACCGATGTGTCCAACCGCATAGCTGCTGCATCTAAGGCCTTTGGCAGCCTCTACTCGTCAGTTTTTCGGAACACTTCACTAACATCCAAGACGAAACAACACACGTACACATGCTGTGTGTTGTCGGTGCTGTTGTACGGGGCTGAGAACTGGACACTGTTGCGTGCCGACATACGTCGCCTTGAACAATTCCACAACCGCTGCGTTCGTGTCATTCTCGGCATCTCGCGTTCCAAACAGTGGGAGGACCACCTGTCATCTGCCTCGCTGCATAGAATGTGCGCTACAGAGCCAGTTGCTGACATGGTTGCCCGTCGACGGCTGCAGTGGCTTGGCCACATTGCCAGGATGGACGACCACCGGCTTCCAAAGGCAGTGTTGTTTTCGTGGCTCCATACTCCACGCCCTGCTCATGGCCCCAGGCGTCGATGGCGTGATGTGGTACGCGATGACCTCAAGGCGTTCGGTCTATACACCGGTTGGTACGACCTCGCAGCTGAACGTGGCGAGTGGATCCAGTCCATCTCGGATGCTATTGTTGCACGGCGCTTACGCCTTGAAACGACAGCCAAGTCAGTGTGTTGTGCGATCTGTGAGCGACTCTTCGCCAGTGAAAGCGGACTTCGGCGGCACAAATGCAGGGAAGAGCGACTGAAGCCGATCCATGAACAGGCCGGTGCTGTGTTGTGCGAAACGTGCCATCGTTGGTTTGCTAGCCGAGGTGGATTTGCTGTGCACAGCTGCTCTCCCAGTCTTGGTGACGCTCCAGTTCCAGAGATTGTTGCACCTCGCCCACCTGATTGCAGCCAATGTCATTACCACTGCCACACCTGTGACCGCTGTTTCCGGAGCAAAGCTGGGCACCGCCGGCACAACTGCAACTCCAACCGCAGAACATGCAGCTCTGGCTCCGAGCGCCGCACCATCCCATGCCCGACCTGCTCTCGGAAGTTCACACGTCTCCAGTACCTGGCTCAACACAAATGCAAGAAGTAACTCTGCCCTCCTTGCCTCTTTGAGGCACTGCATCACCTTTAGGTGGCAGTTTCAAGGTTTCAAGGTGTGTGTATGTGTGTGTGTGTGTGTGTGTGTGTGTGTGTGTGTGTGTGTGCGTGTGTGCGTGCGTGCGTGCGCGCGCGGGCGGGCGGGCGGGCCGGCGGGCGGGCGGGCGTGTGTGCATGTATGTGTGTGTCTCTCACACACACATTCTCTCTCTCCCACCCCGCTCTATTTTTCATTAAGGGAGCATCTCATAAGTTCGCATTTTTTTTCTAAACGTAACGCATTTCGAAACAGGGGTAGGGGGGTAGCGCCCTTTTCGAATAGAAAAATGACAGTTCGCACATTTTCTGGTTGTGTGCTGTGCACATATGGTGCATGTGCTAGACCGCTTCAGCAGGGTGTGTTCATGGTTCATGGTGTTTAGGTGTAGATCTACCTGTAGTATGTTGGCAGATCAGCTAACCCTGCACTGCACTGCATGCAATCAATCATGCAGGCTAATCAGAGGTGTCAAATGTCACACCAACATTATCAAACCGTGTACCTGGCCAGCTTTCACAGTACAGTCTTTGTGGAGAAACTCTGTTTATGTGCGTGTACATGTCATTGGTTGTACTGTACTTGTACTCAGTAGATGCGGTACTACTGTATGCCATTCACTTCCACACTAGCAAGACATTCATGTACATGTACATGTGTTGGCATGCATGGACATGTACAGTAGTATATCTACATGTACATGTACACGGAAAATGTCCGATAAGACTTTGGGGGAGGTAGGGGGGTAAAGTCTATTCGAAATGCGTTACGTTTACAAAAAAAGTGCGAACTTATGAGATGCTCCCTAAAACTGTTGTGTCTTCCGTGTGAATCACTATGATGAGAACTGGATTTTTTCTTGGTAGCTGAGATGAACGCCTGACCCGTTTCACAGCTATGAGTTACCGTCAATTCCACTCTATCTTGCTGCTTATTGCTTTATCCTTCACTGTACTCGGCTCCGCCTTGTACACAGAGGCTCCGTCAATCATGCAGCTGGACGACGTCACCGTAGTCACTGACCGAATGGCTCAGCTTGCATGCAGAGTGCGTGCCAAGCCCCCGGCCATGATCACCTGGACCCCACCGCCGGGAGTTGTCACGGCATTCACAGAGGCAACCGAGCAGGACGCCTCGGACAGCATGGTTCAGTTCAGCACTCTGTCGTTCACTAGCAATAACGTACCAGCTGATGCTGGCATGTATACCTGCAATGCCGTGAACTCTGTCAATAGCGTCATGGGTACAGCTTCACTCACTGTCCTTGGTAAGTCATCATATTATAACTCCATTACTGGATAGTACTCAGATGGTGAGCCAAGAAGTACAGCTTCACTCACTGTCCTTGGTAAGTCATCATATTATAACTCTATTACTGGGTAGTACATGTACTCAGATGGTGAGCCAAGGAACATACTGGTTTCGTTGGTGGACTCTAAGTCTAAGGCATAACTTGTGTCCCGCCATTTCACCTTGTTTCCAATACTGGTTACTATAATGTATGTTCACTAGTTTGAGGGAAAGAGACAAACGGGAAAAGTCTGAAGAAAAAATTTGACTGTCACCACCAGGACTCGAACCAGGGACCCTCGCTTGTAGCTAGCGATGCTCTAACCACTGAGCTATGGTGTAGTCGTCATCCCAGCAGATCCCGGTATAATGTATGTACTGTCAGATACCTGTATGAGCTGGGATTTAATTGCAATGGGTCTGGGTGTGAGAGAACATTTACAAACTAGATCATTGTAATAATGCTGTAACTGGTGATCAGCATTTAGCGGCCAGTGCCTGTTGCAGCAGTTTATCACATCGCCAGCGGTTTGTGTGTTCGAAAGTTTCCTTGGAGACTATATGGCTATATGAGTGGTTCACACGAAAACTCTGAGTAGCAGCGGAAAAGAACTTGGTTGAGACATTGCTGTGTGATCATTGCATTACAGTGAAACCTGTCTAAGACGACCGCTCAAAGGACCTTTTAAACATGGCCTCTGTTACCAGGTGCCCTCCTTATCCAGGGTCATTTGTGTGGAAATAGCATCCCTCAGTCCTGGTTACAGTGGTCTATTGGGACAGGTGGTCGCCGTATCCGAGTGGTTGCCTTGACAGGTTTTACTGTACGTGCTCTGTCCACTGGACATAGAGAACTATACGCAGCCTGAGGACCTGAGACAACTGTCTAGCTATAATATTGAATAGAAGCATGAACTTTAGGCTCTTCAACAACATGGATTTCTCTAGGGAACTGTCGTGCCTTCTCCTCAGGTGACATACAGGCAAGAGCAAACAGGAGAAAAAAAAGAATTATGTGTGATTTTATGTTCGGGAACATTTACAAAGTGTTTCTCTATGTTGGCTATGTTATGGATTGTGTGCCCTCAGTGCCACCTGTAGCTACTGTGTCTCCCGGCACACTAACCATCAACAACAACACCATGGCCGAGTTCATGTGCGCGACATCGTCGGGAACGGGCCCGTTCAGCTTCCAGTGGGGCACGCCGAATGGTGCACAGGTTGCGTCTATCACGAACACAGCCTCGGATAGCCGACTACGAGTACCGCTGGCACGGCATAACCAAGACAACGGTACCTACCAGTGCACTGTGACCCTAGACAGGCCGATGGACTTGCAACGCTCCGATTCGGCGTCAGCGCCACTGATCATACAAGGTGAGCCAGGCTCTACTCTTGGTACTGCACAGGCAGAAAATTTCGTCGGTCAATAATTTCGTCCAACTCCAAAGAAAGGAAGTTCGCCCGGTTGAGACTCTTGAGAGTTTTGTCCATGGACCATAAGAGTGTACTGAAAAGCTGCACAGATCAACATTAGACCTACATATAATTTCGTCCAAAAGCTCCTTGGATGAAAAAGACGAAAATAAACGCCAGACATATTTCTGCTTATACATTAGTATAATTATACCCCTAGCAGCGGTGGGGACTGGGGGGAGCACATAACCCCCTGGATTACTCTCTCCGCTCGGAACCCGTCGATGGCCACGTCCTCTTCCTGTCAGGAACCATCCCCTCTATGACTGGGTGTAAGGGCACATTTCCAAACAAAGTCATTACATTATAACTCCGTAACTGGTCTTGTGCATTCAGCATCAGACACCGGTTGCAGCAGTTGCTCACATTGCTAGGGATCTGGGTGTGAGGGAGCATTCACAAACGAAGTCGTTGTTGTATTGCTCTGTAGTCTGCATGCAACCTCTTCATATCATTTATACAAGAAGTCGTTATTGTATTGCTCTGTAGTCTGCATGCAACCTATTCATATCATCTATACAGTATTTCTAAATTGAAAACTCTAACAAGTTCAACAACCCTTGGTTCTAGTTGAACTAGTCCTCTTGGACAGGTGGTCACATTTTCAGAGTGGTCACCTTGACAGGTGTACTGTACCATATCTTGCTGTACGTCATACTTGGAGTGATACTAGGTTTGTATATGATGAAGCTGCAATAGCGACGATTATATGATGAAGTTGTGTTGGAGTGCTTTCTGGTGTCTCCTTGTGAACAAAGTGTATGTGTGTGCGTGCATGGATGCATATGTGTATGTGTGTGTGTGTGTGTTTGCGTGTGTGTGTATGTGTCTGCGTGTGTGTATGTGTGTATGTGTGTGTGTGTGTGTGTGTGTGTGTGCGTGTGTGTGTGTACGTGTGTGCATGCATGCGTATGTGTATGTGTATGTGCGTGTGTGTGTTTGCGTGCGTGCGTGTTTGTGCGTGCGTGTGTGTGTGTGTGTGTGTGTGTGTGTGTGTGTGTGTGTGTGTGTGTGTGTGTGCGTGTGTGTGTGTGTGTGTGTGTGTGTGTGTGTGTGTGTGTGTGTGTGTGCATGTGCATGTATGGATGTATGTGTGTATGTGAATGTGTACTATGTGACTACGTGGTGCAGTGCCCACGGCCATAGTGGAAGCCAACGACGTCACAACCAACGCCACCCAGTCCCCAGTGTTGCTGTGCAGAACACGAGGTGATCCACTTCCCACCGTCACATGGGAGGGACCCCAAGGCAACATACTCAACGGACCAAGGTTCCTCCAGGACTCCAGCACCCTCGGACCTCTCTACATCGATCACACGCTCACCATCTCCATGGTAAGGCCCGAAGAGCAAGGACAGTACATATGCCAGGCGGCAAACGTTGCCGGAACCGACGACACCAATGTCTTCCTCAGCGTACAAGGTATGGTTGGCAATTCTGCTTAGGAATATTTCAACTTTGTTCGGTCTACAAAATAGGTGAATACCTTGTTAAGCCAGCACAGTTCGTACGACGGGCTGCTGGATTGGGGAAAATGGTAAGTTATCCGATCATATCATTGTAGCTAGAGAGCACAGGTAGATACAGCCGTCAGCAAAAAATCCGGCCAATGCTATGCTAGGCTACCGGTAGCTGTACGGTGCAAGGGCCGCATGCAGCGGTGCTCGACTCGACTGCAGCAGGTTAAGCAGAGTGCAGCGCAGACTGCTCAGTGCTTAGCTGTGCTGGTACTGTATATGCATGCATCCCAACATGTCACCATGAAGTACCGCCGGTGAACAGGTGAACACGTACCATACCAGTACCACTGTATCCATGGCAATGGCCGGATTTTTTTGGCGACGACTGTAGTAGCCTGTCCTTGTGGGCTTGATTCACTTCTAGTAGAAAGTTACTGACCCATCGCAATCATGAACACTTTGTTTTGCTGACAGTAGTAGTTAACTCTGAGTTTTGAGATTTTTTGAGATTACTTTCTACACGCTACTGCTCTAACCCGCAGCAAGAATTAAACCTGAGATGTGGATATACGTGTGTGTGTGTGTGTGTGTGTGTGTTCATGTGTGTGTGTGTATGCATGCGTGCGTGCTTGCGCACATTTTTTCAGTTTTGGCCGTGATAGTGCCGGCCAATCGGTTCGTTATCGGCATCACCGGCATGCCAGCCAAGCTGACGTTGAATCTCACGTCACCCGGACGACCGGCCGTGCTGCCCGCCGACATAACGTGGACTCGAGCCGACAATTCCGCCTTCATGCAGAACGACCCGACGGCAGGCCATACGGTATCGGCTGACGGACTGTGTTTGCGTTTCAGCAACGTGTCCACTCCGGATGATGGTGTGTATAGGGTGACGGTGTGCAATCCAGCTGGATGCGTGTCGGCCGACATTGAGCTGGAGGAACAAGGTAGGACTTAGCAGACAAACTCATTCGCTATACCGGCTTGACTTGCGTTTACGATGGACACTGGGTGCGTTTTGCATGTGTCCTTCTACATGTATGCAAACTATCCTGCAAGCTGGAAAAACGCACTCTCGGTGTGGCTTTTAAAGCCACACAAAGGAATTGTTATAAATCCGTCGAGAATCAAGAGCATGGATGGCGTACAAACAGGAAGGTCACACCACCCTGTGTAGGGCTGATGTTTGGTCTCGACTTTTCAGACTTATTGTAAGAGAAATTACCTTTTTACGTGACACTCAGGATGATGGTTGTGATGAAGCCGAGACCCAAGGTCGGCAGAGCATCCCAGACCACGCCACCACTTCCCGTATTCATGGCTCACACTTGGCGGATTTACGTGGCTCTAGTAAAAAATATAATGAAAAAGGCGATTCACACGACAAGCAAATCCTTGTTTAGAGATGCTCCAGTGAATAGAAAGAATAATTGTCCATTCTTGAACGTTTCAGGCTTTTCTTCTTTCTTTCTACAAAGTCCATGCATCTCCAGACACTGAAGTGAATTTTTTTATTTTTTTATTTTTTTTACTATGTTCACATACCCAACTCATAAATAATACAGAAGACAATGGTACTGAGACAAGGACAAACGTGACAACTACTGAGAAGGGGCTGCACCGAGGTGCAGCAGTGATGGTGGGGCATTGATGGCTCTGCCGACCTGAAGTCTCGGCATCACGGCCAGAAACACGCACCAAAAACAAAAGATAGAGCTATAAGGGTCAGCAAAAATAAAAAGAAAGCAAGGGCAAGCAGCAGCTAGTACTAGTCTGCAGCGCATTCGTAGCAATGGGAGTCATTGACGGGGCACTAGAATGTAGGTAGGTCGACAGGCAGAATGTCCGTGGACCATCGCCAATCCTGTCGGTGGAGGTATTCGTTTGCGAGTTGGGGCGAAGTCTAGAAAAGCTGGCGGCAGGGAATTCCACAGCTGAATTGCACAATGTGGGAAGCTGCGGAGAATGGTGTCTGGTGCTTGACGCGGTAGCGGATTTCGTAGTTGATAACTGTGGCCGGCGGCCATGAATACAGGAGTGTGGTGGTGCGGCCCATTATAAGTGATTTCTCTCTACCATGACTTTGTGTATGTTTGTTACAGCATCGCCGGCACTGCTCGCAATGCACGCGAACACTACGGCCGACGAAGGAGAGCGCGTTGTGTTCGTATGCTCCGCCGCCGGCCTGCCTGTACCCAACATCACCTGGCAGCTGAACGGCAGCACCATCGTGGACTCGGTCGGCGATTACAGCATCAGCAATGTTCTCTCCGACACCATGCCCACCATCAACAGCACGCTCACGTTCGATGCCTTGTTCGGCGGTGCCCGTGGCAACGGCGAGTACAGCTGTACGGCAACCAACACTCAGCAACCACCGGCTGTTGCCATGGCAACTCTGCAAGTCTTCAGTAAGTAGTAGGGATGGGTGCTCAATTCAGACACACCAAACCAAGACAAACCCTCGGAGAATACAGATTTGTTCCTGGGCTCGAGGATCGGCAGCATATTTCCCATGCCTTTCGACGGGCTATGACAAATTCTCGAGAAGATGACCCAAAGACAGAGTCTGCAGAGGCTGAAACACGGCTCAGATGAATTCTATTTTACGACCCGGGGAAACATCCTTCGAACTCCATACTTAGTATTTTGGGAGTAGTAGGGGGGGGGGGGGGGGTGTGGGTGTGTGTGTGGGGGGGGGGGGGGGGGGGGGGATGGTGGTTTGTAGGGCCGGGGTTGGGGGGTTGGTATGTGAGGGAGTCTAAGGAAGGTACCGGTCGTTTTCACACCAACTCCCTCTTTTAATCATGCCCAACTCTGCATGCGTTCTTGACTTTGCTTTCGTTATGCTCCAGCCATACCCCTGGTTGCAGTGGCTCCTGTTAACGTCAGCATCGTAGCTGAGAACCCTGCCAACTTCACTTGCAGCATATCTGCAATACCCACTCCTGTGATTACGTGGTACCGAACCATCGACGGTGTCACCACGCAGCTCACTAACAACTCCGTGGACAACATTCGCATCCGCACGGTTTCGATTGCCGATGATAACATCACGTCAGAGCTGACGGTGCTGAACGTTGGCCTGGTTGATCTTGGACTCTACTTCTGTCAGGGCCGTCACCTGGAAGACGGTATCATGGGGAATGTGACGAGCGCTACTGCTTCTCTCGATGTGTTTGGTAAGTCTAGAGAGGGCACTGGTTGTGAGTTTGTATGTCTCACGTGTGCTATTGAGAGTCACTCACTGATGTGACGGAGGGTCTTTTGTTTACAATGCATGTAGGCAAGAAGAGTACATTCAACCCAGAGTGTGCAGCTTGGGCCACTTTCCACTATGGATGTCTGTCACGGTGGAATTCCGTGATTTCATCCTATTTGGTGCAGATCTGAGGCGGGAAGTGGTGCGTACAACTGAGCTGCAGTTGTGCAGAAAGATGCCTGCTTGAATCCTGCGTGTATGCACTACATCACTAAAGTGATGTAATCACAGAATTTCGCCGTGACAGCAATCCATCACAGCTGCACACTCTGTTTTTATGTGCTCTTGATGTGGTGCTTAAAGGCGAT
>NC_088655.1:27034618-27277584 GCF_964019385.1 Sycon ciliatum | reverse complement strand
GCGCGCACATCCATACACATGTGCGTGAACCCCCCCCCCCCCCACACACACACTCCTACCCATACACATATGCGTCTACCCCCCCCCCCCCCTACACACACACACACGTGTACACAAACGGATACACACGCACAAACACACACACACACACACACAAGATACTTGTACGTGTACATGGTCTTCCTGGTGCAGATGCTGGGCCAGCACAATGGCAAATACCTCCATCAAGATGCTTGATCAAGTGTTGTGATAATGGCACTGTTTGTTTGTTTTTACAAAGACGTGTGGGAAGGATTACAATGCGTTATAATTCATAATTGTTCTTTGCCTTGTACTGTGCAGACCAGAGTGCTTCGCCATCAACTCCTGGCTTTCCATCGGCATGGTGTTCAGCTGCAGCGGCATCTGGTCCGGGGAGTACAAGTTGCTGGATGGCTGCACTGACACAGGATGGGTTTGCGTTGGCAATGCAATACGGCAGTCATCCGACATTATGAGCTACAAGTTTATGTAATTTATATTGTCGCTCGTCCAACAACGTCAAGGCTCTGCATGTAAACACAGGAGAACACCATAATAATTATACTACTCAAGGGATAATAATTATAATTTTGGATTATCAATTTCTTGACATTTATGAGTTCCTGTCTAAACCATGTCGTGATATTGATTGCTATCTGCTCACAAAGTACCTCGTATTGTAACAATACTCTGCTTAATCACTACCCTCTGCCAATTATTAGATTCGCACAATATTCACAACATATGCAACACGATGCTGTCTATTGACACTACTTCGAACTGAAATGCTCACTACTCGTCTCCCGTTTTCAACTCCCTCTACCTTATGAATACTCTACTTTACTGGTTTCGTTTCTACCCTTTCCATTGCTGCCAGCTCCCAGTCTTTTTCAGTGCACAGCACCATATTGAATTTTTTGTGATTTGATGTACACATACTTTGAAATTGAAATTCGAATTACATGATCAGATTTTTGTTCCACATGTTCTATTTATTTCGACTTCAAGCACAACCCTATCGATGAAGGGAAAGAAGCCGCAGAGAGACGCCTACTGAGTCTAATGACTGCCACCGTCTCTCAAACAAGAACAATTTTTTGTCAAATTGAAAAATCTCACCTGTTAGTGTTGCTCACTAGCCACTAGTGACTCGAATTGTTCGTCCACGAAATTTGCAATATACCACTACGGTACCAGCAAGAGTAGGTAAGTTGGCGTAGAACAACAGCTATGCAAAGCCATGTTCATCTCCGCTTCACTTTGGAAGGCAGTACAAGCACCCTTCATACCTCGACATTGCCTTGGAGTGGAAGCAAATTCACCATGTGTTTTTCAATTCGCTACAATCGATCTTGGGGTGATATTCGTGTCTTCTTCATCACCACTGCAGGCTGGACAGCCTTCGGGAAGACATGTGTCGCTCTCCTGCTCAACAGATTCCTACATCTAGATTTGGTTACCGTCAGGGAACGAAATAGAGCTGCAAAACACCAAAGTAATTGTTTTCTTCCATTCAATTACACTGCTGAGCATGCACAGCATGGTGACAGCTAAGCAGTACGCACGTCATCAAGCCCAATTTCCAAATATGGAAGGTGTTATTTATGAAATTTGACACGGTTCCTTTTCTCTGATCGGCTCGAGACATAGCTCATCGGAATCAGTGCCCAATTCTCCTTCGGATAAGCCATACTTATTTTTGGCGTTCAGTTTCCCTTTAATCTGTGCGTCTGGCATGTGTGTGTGTGTGTGTACCTGCATGTGTGTGTGCGTGCGCATATGTGTGTATGTCTGCCTATGTGTGCACGCCCGCACCCGTGTGTGTATTTCATGGTATAGATTTGCTTACCGCGGATATTCTCCTGGTATGGTCAGGACTTTGGAGACACCAAGGAAGAGATCATTCAGTGAGTCAGTAGCTGCGCTTATGTCTGCGTGTATGTTGGGGGTTAAACAATGGCGATTATATTTTGCCATGGAATCTCTATCTATCTATCACTCTCTCTCTCTCTCTCTCTCTCTCTCTCTCTCTCTCTCTCTCTCTCTCTCTCTCTCTCTCTCTCTCTCTCTCTCTCTCAGAATGGCCGAATATACATGCATTAAATTAGCTGCCGAGGTTCTGTTGATTCTCAATGTTCTCTAACTAATGCTCTCTCTCTCCCTCTCTCTCTCTCTCTCTCTCTCACTCACTCTCTCCCTCTCTCTTTATCTGTGTGTGTGTGTCGGGGAGCGGCGTGGCCATTTCTGGCAGCTGTCAATAGTAGTAGTAGTGTGTGTGTGTGTGTGTGTGTGTCTCTCTCTCTCTCTCTCTCTCTCTCTCTCTCTCTCTCTCTCTCTCTCTCTCTCTCTCTCTTTCTATCTATCTACCTATCTCTGTCTCTATCTCACCATATGTATGTGTGTGTGTGTGTGTGTGTGTGTGTGTGTGTGTGTGTGTGTGTGTCTCTCTCTCTATCTATCTATGTCTACCCCTCTACACGCGCGCACACACACACACACACACGCACACACAGATGGTGCAGCCAGTACATGTCCAAGCAGCAGCTCTTCAACCTGGAACTGATGAACGACATGTGCTTCTCCTCGCCCATCGAGATGCAGTTCACCGACTACAACTGGCGGCTGAACGCACTGCCGCCCAAGCAGGCCATGGATGACGCGGAGGTGTACCGCCGGCAGCGCATACAGCGACAGTCCACGGCCACGCGCCCATTCATCACCAGCTCCATCAGTGCGCCGACCAGCTTCGACGAGGAGTCGCTTTCGTCGCACGCCGCCTGCGCCACGTCTCTCCAGAGCTGCCCGCAGGTGGCCGAGTACGATGCAGACGACGGCTTTGCTCAGGAGTACGTCGGTACATGACCGCACGTGTTCCCCTTCGTTGCTGTTCAGCTTCAGTTTATTGTGCTTCGGCGGTGTGGTGTGGATCTTTCTTGATAGCTCACTGCACCGACTGGCGACACGGGGGCATGGCTGCCTGCGACATAAACTTTTCCCGTCGCCTTCTTCAGGTCGTATCCGTGAGAGCGCTGGCGCTTGAGCGTGGCGATCTGTCTGTGCGGCGCGTCCGCTGCGTCTGTTGTCCTTGCACCAACTGCCGAACCTTGCCGGGAGTTGCGTTCGCCTGGCCTGCTATACTGGCGGTTGTGTCTGCGTCAGTCCGTATCCATAGGATCTCATACTCCTCCTCCTCCTGCTACTGCACCCTCTACGCACAGACTGACGCACTGTGTCCTGCTCATACTGACTGCCGCCGCCGTGGCGCGTTTCACACAAGTGCCTGCTCATAAAATATAGAACTTTCTTTTCAATTGTCACAAGTAGAGATTTTTATTCGCCGCCCCGTGTCCAAAGCATCTCAGCAGTCTCCGCCACCATTGTAGTGTCTCGAGACTGCCGAGTCAGGAGGGAAAATCCCTTTCCTCTACAATCGGAAGAGTTGGGAGCGGCACTATCGTTTCATATATATTCTTATCTGGAAACTAATTTTTCATCGGCTAAATCTGAACAATGTCATATTCAACTTTCCGTTCTACTTGTTTCGCCCCAATAGGACCTGAAAATGTACTTGTTATCTCGTTGCGCCTTTCAGCAGTTTCATGAACCTCCTTCTTTCTTTTTTTCTTTTTTACTAAGCTTGGTTTTAATTGCCTCTGCATCTCACCAGGAAGGGTGAATACGAGCCACCTGCCTCTGGCTAAACCCGGTGGTGTTTTTTAATCCTTTGCATCTTCCTCTCTCTCTCTCTCTCTCTCTCTCTCTCTCTCTCTCTCTCTCTCTCTCTCTCTCTCTCTCTCTCTCTCTCTCTCTCTCTCTCTCTCTCTCTCTCTCTCTCTGCTATGGTTCTGGCCTGCTTTTAGCTTTGCCGTTGCTGTCTTTTTTTCTTAAAATAGTAGTGATATGTCTAGGTATTTCTGCTTGCCAACTGCCCTGCCTCTTCAAGCCCATCCCCTGACTCTGTCAGCTTCATCCCCTGCTTCTTCTAGTTTTTGCCATCGATATGACTGTAGTGTTACAGGTTTCGAAACTGGCTTGCTGCTTCTCGTTGTGATCATAGCTGTCGCTTCATGCTCTCCTTATCCTATCCCTGCTGAGAGATGCGTTGCTGCCTGCGCCTTTGTTTACGCAGTCTATTTATAATTTGTCTGTGCAGGCTCTGTACTGCTTCTTGGTGCTCTTCTCGCCTGTACCTGGATATAAGATGTCCTGTATTGGCCGCCGCTGCTGCTGCTGGATATGCGTGCGTTTGGAAATGCTGTGCGTATAGTGCGCAGTTGCTGTAGCGTGGTAGTGCTCGTGTGCTCCCGTCGTGCATATTGCACAGCTTGGCTATTTATCTCTCTCTCTCTTTCTCTCACACACACTCTCTCGCACTCTGCAGTCTCTGCTGGCGGTTGTCAACTGTTTGCCTGTTTTAATAATAGATTTCTCTCTCTCTCTCTCTCTCTCTCTCTCTCTCTCTCTCTCTCTCTCTCTTTCTTACTTGAATCCGCTTGGTAGCAGCTGCCGGCATTATTCTCATGATCTTTTTCTCTCTCAAGCCTAACTCTTGTGTAACTAAGAGAATGTTTTGCAAACCTCTATGAGCGGCGACGGCACAGGGCTAGGGGTTGTGTTTGTTATAAATAATTATTATTGTTTCTCCTGTGTAGTGTTTACCACTGACCTAGCGCCTCATTCTTGCCGGCCGTTTGGTCTGGGTTTTCAAACAGTGCAGGGTATAGGGGGAGCGCCTTCGTTGTGGTTTTCTTTTCTTCTTCTTTCTCTGTTCTGGCGTGCCTGTTGTGAATACTGCCAAGTCTTTCGAAGTAGAGCAGTAATTGCCGCGCCAGGTTTTGCCACGAGTACATAACTCCATTGTACTCTTGCTTTCACTCTAAAGGCTCCCGAGGCACTGGTTCAGATCATGCAGTATGTTCATAATAGTGCACAAGCCTGTGTGGACTGTAAACCAGGGAGTCGTAAAATACCTTTTTTTTACGACTCCCTGCTGTAAACGTTGGAATTTTTCGCTTGAGATAAAATTCCGCTATATTTTTGCGACCAACACACATTCGTGAATACCGTAAAGTCTTGTACAAAGGCCGCACTTGAATAGAAGCCGCAATTTTGGGCCCATCAAATCACACAATCATAAGCCTGGTTTTAGTGTTGACATACATAGAAATGCCTGTCTTGCTACTCTTGTATAGAAAGCTTGTCTCATATAGAAGCCTGCAAAATTTCACCAAGAAAGTCATAGAAGCTGCGGCCTTTATACAAGACTTAAGTACTGTACTTGACGGTATACATGTATAACT
Source organism: Sycon ciliatum (assembly GCF_964019385.1). Lineage (NCBI taxonomy): Eukaryota > Metazoa > Porifera > Calcarea > Leucosolenida > Sycettidae > Sycon > Sycon ciliatum. The sequence continues at coordinate 27,272,263 of NC_088655.1, read as the reverse complement.
ATAATTGCCGTACACTGCTTTGCACATTGACTGCAGAATACATTGTTTCAACTGAAGAGATACAATCGTGAAAGTTTCTTGTTGCAAACCAGCATAAATTCCTAAAACTGGGGAAATTTGCACCATCTTTACCAACGAATTTAGAAATTGTTCGTTTCTGGGTATAGGTGGAGGCCAGTCCTGTTTGAACATGGTCATGGATGGTCGTGGCAGCTTCAGTGAGGCAGGGCAGATTGAATGCTGGTGATAATACTGTACACGCGCCTTCTCTACTGCAGCCTGTACCGGAGAACTAATAGCTTTCTAGTGTATACGGGTACTTGCTTGCCCGGCGGTCCGCGACCGGGCACTGCCCGTGACTTTAAAATTTAATGTCCGTAACTCCGAATCACAGACGTGTACATTTCGACAGGGAAAGTCCATAGATATGGCATATGGTGCAACTATTTCCACAAAAAGTGACGAAAGAGCACTACCGGCAATATTTCCAATGAAACTCGCCCGAAGGGAGCCCGGTAGACCGAAGTGCCCGTAACTTTGGGGCCCCGGATATCCGAGGTATGAGTGTACATATTATAATTATTTCCACTGAATCTCTCCCGAAGGGTGCCCGTAACTTCTGGGTTCGGGTAACCGAGGTTACAATACTGATATGAGTGGACATGTATATAGTAAACCGGATGATTGTTTCTCTTGGGAACCACTCACCACCTAGGCTGTAGAGTCATGAAAAAAAGTGTATGCCGGCAAATAGAGACCATTAGCAAACCGTCACGCTTACGGTCGACCGATTGGACAGCTCTGATTCCCAATCATCCAAGCATGCACGGCGCGTGGTGCGGGGAAGCTGGGTTGTCCGGAGAAACGCGAGGGAAAATCGATTTTCGAGAATCGTAATCGTTTCGTGATCACCCGTTGGGCCTTGAGGCTGCTCCAGTCGTGCTCACAGAGCGATTCGAGTTTCCCGCGCGCCGGCCTCGTTCCCAGTTTGTCCCAATCGTCGCGCCCGACGGTTTGCTAAATGGTCTCTATTAATAGTAAAACCACTGCTCCCTGGTGTGCACTGGGGGGGGGGGGGGGGGGGGGTACCACAGCTGGTTTAATGATTGCATAAACCAGCTCCCGTGCCACACACACACACCATGTCGATAGCGGACAAGATCTGAATGAGACCACGAGTGTGCAACTCCAGCTACTAGTAGCTATGGAGTCTGCGACGGCAGAACTTCACATCACGTGATGAACCCGTACACATTATTTGCACTCTGTGCATGATAGATACAGGGTTGTACCAAGAGTACATAACCCCCCAGAGTGTGCAACTCCCACATACCCTGTTGTCCCGACAGAATTTCAAGTTGACGTCATTATTTATGACGCAATGCTCCTTGCAGCAGCTTTTACAACATGTGTACGGGTACGGGTGTCAACGCATCACACGTTTTTCTTTGCAATAATTTGTACAGGATCGATCGGCTTCGCGGTCAACCACAGGTTCCGGATTCGTCTGATAATCCGTGTACAGTGCGCATTGCATCATCAAAATGACGTCAACTTGAAATTCTGTCGGGACAGCACCCATAGTGGCCACGTGGAGTTGCACATTCTGGGGGGTTATGTACTCTTGGTTGTACGCAGCCCAGCTTTGGGTACAACTCTCTTGTGATCACTTTGCACTGTTTTCCAGTGTAACCTTTTGAACCATGTCACGTGATGCGAAGTTCTGCCGTCGCAGCACAGCATAGAGGTTGTGCAGGCAGTTGCACACTCTTGCTGTTTTTAGTCTTGGGGGTTATGTGCTCCTGACGAGACGGATAAAGATTAGCGCCAGATAACTGACAAACACACACGAGCGCGTGGGCGCGCGCACACACACACACATCACTTTCTTCAGGCATGCGGTCGGGCCAGCACTTCAAAGCAACGCCTCTCACTAGCAGTCGTCTGGCAGTCACCTCAACTGACAGATGAACATCAAAGAAATTCGACATTACTAGGAGTATACTGAGGTACAAAACATATGCAGAGATCTCAAACCTCATCTCAGTTCAACACCAGAGCAGGATGTATTAGGTAATACCAGGATGAGTACATAAACCGTTTTATGTACTGTTCTTGGTAGTACTTTGAAGTAGAATAAACTGCACAATGACAGGCACTAAAATGATATGAGACGTTCAAGCGAAACAGAAACCAGGAGGAGAAGGAGGAGGAAGAAGAGGAGGAAAAGGATGAGGATGAACTTGATTCAAGCAGCTCAGGGAGGTGAACATGTTCTGGTGCGAGCCGGGTCGCCGCTAGCAGCGAAGAAAAGCCGCGGTCCTCGGTCAAACACCCATGCACTAGCTCTGCAGTGCAGAGCGCAGCCTGCTGCTGAGAACAACTAAAAGAAATGGAGAGAAAGAGAGAGAGAGTGACTGAGTGAAAGAGAGAGAGAGAGAGAGAGAGACAGAGAGAGAGAGACAGAGAGAGAGAGATAGAGAGAAAAAGAGAGAGAGAACTCGGAGAGATCGTTAAAGAGTCAATAAAGACACAGGAACTAGATGCAAGGGAGAAAAAAAAACTCTAATAGGACCACGGCATTTGCCATGACCAAAAACAGGGATCGATGGTCGGAAGATTCAACGACTCTCAGCAATAAACATAAGGAAGATGTTGCACCAACGTTGAATGTGCAAGGAGGTAAGAAGCGTGAAACATGCAGCTTAACTGCAGACATGCACCGGTCCCGTGGAGAAGTGTATGCGTGTAACCAACAGCAGAACATGAAGTGGAGTGCCAAGCACGCGTTGGCCAAAACTACTCATGTCCCAGAAACTCGTGTGCGCAGCAGGGTCCACACAGCAATGCTAGACAGGGTATTGGACAGGCACACAGAGGTGCAACTCACGAGATAGAGAAAGAGATAGAGAGAAAGAGAGATAGAGAAAGAGAGAGAGACAGAGAGAGAGAGACAGAGAGAGTCAGAGAGAGAGAGAGACAGAGATAGATAGAGAGATAAATAGAGACAGAGGAGAGAGGAGACGATGTAAACGAAAATGAATGACACATCTTGCTTCTCGAGGAATAGGTGCTGCCCGCTAGAGGGCATTGCTAGGACTAGAAGGGCTGCATGCTGACCAACGCAATATTACGCGGCGGCCGGGTATCGTGGGGAGATCTGTGTAGCTTTACAGCTACCTTTGGGGAATATATCTCGAGCATGACGAGTTGTTGTTGTTATGGACATGGTTAGGAAATGGCCACATGGGTACAGGGCAGCCGGGGTGGTTTTTTTCGGGGACCTGGGAACTGCATTCAACAGGAACGCCGTCCATTGCGATGAGCATAGATGTGAAGACAAGAGCTGGGGGAGCGGCCGAGAATCGCCGGAGCACCACGGTTCATCCAGCGCGGATGACACGCTAGAACCCCTGAAAGAAATACCACACACCGCTGACGGCGTGCGAGCTGAGCCGGGGGATTATTGAACAGAAGCCCACTGCCGATGTCTAGCGGTTTTCTGGCAGCTGCGCACGTGTACACTGGCCACATCAGTGGATGGCGTGAAACCGTAAGTGGAGAACGGTAGCTAAGCTGTTCCAACACAAATGTGCTTGATTTGACAGTAGCCACCGAGCGAGCTCGACGGCGCTACTGGCTGCAGATACAGCGGACGCGATCTGAACAGGGAATGAGGGGTGACAGCTGAATTCTCAGCGGGCCACGACTCTGTACCGCACGCACGCAGGCAGGCATTGCCAATTCGTGCGCTCGCTGTCCAAGACACGCATATAACCTGGACATACACGTGTCGGCGGAATGTTCACGAGATGGCGAACGTGGCGCGGCGGGCCGGGCGCGGACTCGGCTCGGGACTGCACGGCTCACTCGCAGTGAACTGAGGCTCACAGTCCTCCCTGTCGCTGTCAGAGTCCGTTTCCGATTTCTCCTGCTCGTTGACGTTCATCTTCGGCACGATCTGAGACCTACTGCCCGCGGACGACGTCGACCGCTTTCTCAGCACGGCCTGCCGCGCCTTGCCCACCTTGGGGATCTTGGCCAGGTTGTGGGTGCTGCCCGTGCGGCGACGCGTGCAGATACCTAGATCTTCGTCGCCGCCACCTTTCCTGTTGTCCTTGGAGCTCTCGGGCATTGAGCGCGACGTGTGACGGCTACGCGACAGCTGCGACGCCGCCGTGGCTGCCCGCTGCCTGGCGTTGCCGCCGTAGCTGCTGTTGCTGCGGCTTGGCTTGCTGTTGCTCGCGGTGCTGCTCGTGCTGCTGCTGGTGCTCTTGCGCAGCTGCATCGTCTCCATCTTCTCGATGGGCATCTCGCCGGCCAGGCGCAGGCCCTTGTTGTTGATGACGGTCTTGGACGTCGCGTGCACGCGCTGCTGGCCGTAGTGCAAGTCCGGCGAGTCCGCCTCCAGGCACTGGCTGCGGCGCAGCCGGTCGGGACGCGTCGTCGCCTTCTCCTCGGCAATCGGTGACGCCGCGGGGCTCAGCGTGGTGGGGCTTTTGCTGTGCGTGGCCTGATCCACGCTGGCTGAACTCGCCTGCTGCCTGTGCTGCTGCTGCTGGCGATGCTTCCTTGCCGCCGACATGAAGCTCTCCACAACAGAAAAGGTTCCGGAGCGCAAGAAACTCGAAGAGCGAGCTCGTGGTTCACCATCTTTGTCTTTCTTAGTACTACTACTACTAGTGGGACTGCTGGTATCTGCCTCTGCCCGTAATTTACTTTTGTCCACAGTGGATTCCTGCCGTCGGGATAATGACTTGCTCAGGGAACGCGCTCTTGCCATCGCCACGTCCATCTCCGCAGGGGAATAATTCACCACTCCGAGGGGCCAAGAACTAGAAGATAATTCTCCACTCAGAGTTTTCGACAATTTTCATTACTTTCTCGTCTGACAACTTTCAACTTTCCCATCTAGCTTTCGGCATGAGCTGTAGTCATTCCTAATCGACTATATCTCAGGACATTGGGAGTGGGCAGCCTCCTCAAAACACATTTCGGACCTGCTTCGAAAAGAACGATTCTGTTTCGACACATTTGTCACCGCGACTTTCAGTGGTCGTCTGAAACTCCCGATCCCGTCAGATGTTGAAGATAAAAAGTGTAGTGACTTCTTTTCAAGATATCACCATCTGGGCCTCGTACTACTGACATCGATCTGTGCTGCACTATATGTACTGCACTGGTCACCACTGACACCAGATATAGATGCAGATCACGCACGTCACAGATTGCTGGACGCATGCCGCAGACTGCAATGACGTGGCCATCGCCTGGGTACGTACGTACATGTATCCGGGCGCGCAGCTGGGCAGCGGAGTGTGCACAGTCATGTACGTGACTCGTACACATTCACCAGTTCACTCAGTGAGTGCGTTCGATTACACGCGCGAATCGATTCACGAATCGATTCATGAATCGATTCGCGCTATTCACATCACCCCATGTGAATAGAGGGAATGGATTCCGAATCGATTCCAGGGCTCATGACATGAAATCGAACGACTTGAATGCATGCGAATGGATTCATGAATCGATTCAAGTGTGTAATCGAACGCACTCACTGAGTTCGGAACTCGTCATTCGCGCCATTTTATCATTAGGCTGTGTTTACATGAGAAATTTCAACCCGGGTCGAGTTCAGCCCGGGTTGAAAGTCTGTACGATAGACAAAAGAGGTGAGCTTTTACATGAAGTCAGTTGACCCGGGTCAAATACTGATATGCCGCCAAAAGTCCACTCCTACAGTCCTGTATGGTCACGTGAATCCGTTCGCGCGAAATTTGCATCTGCAGTGCCGTTCAAACCTGGCGCGAGATACGCACAGAAGTACGTTTGTACGATTTTCTTGACCCGGGTTGATTTCAACCCTCCCCTTGGGGGGAGGGTTGAAATCAACCCGGGGCGAAATTTCAACCCGGGTCAAGCGCAATGCGTCATGTAAACGCGCAATTCATTTTATGCACATGGCGGGTTGAAATCTGACCCGGGTCGAACTCAACCCGGGTTGAAACGCCTCATGTAAACACCGCCTTAGACACCCTTAGCAAACAACGTTATGTTGTAACGGTAATAGAGAGGTTCTGCTATACGTGAAACGTAGAGTAATCACGTAGAGAGCAGGTGTCTGGGTTAGAGTCTACGGCTTCGCGTGTTTTGGCTCCAGATTAGAGAGGTTCTGCTATACGTGAAACGTAGAGAAATCACGTAGAGAGCAGGTGTCTGGGTTAGAGTCTACGGCTTCGCGTGTTTTGGCTCCAGATTTCTACGCGGAGATCGGGTTCTCTACGTTGTGGCACACGCAGAGAAAATGCGTACGGATTTGCTGGGTATCGATCAACTGCATGCAGAAGACGGCCAAATATGGAAGGGGAAATTCCCAGTACACATTCCACGTGACTTCTCTAGGTGAAACGTAGAGCAGAACAGCATTTCTTTACGTTACGGGAACGCGAAGAAAGTTCGCGTGATTCTTTGCGTCGCGTTCCCAACACGTAGAGCACAGAGCAGAACCTCCCTATTTCTACGCGGAGATCGGGTTCTCTACGTTGGGCACACGCAGAGAAAATGCGTACGGATTTGCTGGGTATCGATCAACTGCATGCAGAAAACGGCCAAATATGGAAGGGGAAATTCCCAGTACACATTCCACGTGACTTCTCTAGGTGAAACGTAGAGCAGAACAGCATTTCTTTACGTTACGGGAACGCGAAGAAAGTTCGCGTGATTCTTTGCGTCGCGTTCCCAACACGTACACGTAGAGCAGAACCTCCCTAGTACCGTTAAGGGTGAAACCGTGATTTGGGCTCGACCTTTAGCAAGATGCACGCTATTTTTAGTACGCTGTTGCCACGAGAATTGCAAGAATAGCTGGGAGTCGTCAAATAAGTATTTGACGACTCCCTGGCTTTTAGTTTGCGCGGTACAACCGGTAACCATTTATGTCACCATATACGCGATACAAGGTGAACTGCGTACTGACTATGCAATATTTGGCCAAAAAAACGTACCGTTGGTCACAACGATAAATCAGCCCCCATAACGTTTTTACGCTGCAGCTTCAACGCTATTTGGGTGATCAAGGTACGAGTACCGTAAACAATAGCGTTACCGTTGTTTGCTAAGGGTGACTAGAGAGGTTCTGCTATACGTGAAACGTAGAGAAATCACGTAGAGAGCAGGTGTCTGGGTTAGAGTCTACGGCTTCGCGTGTTTTGGCTCCAGATTTCTACGCGGAGATGAGGTTCTCTACGTTGTGGCACACGCAGAGAAAATTCGTACGGATTTGCTGGGTATCGATCAACTGCATGCAGAAAACTGCCAAATATGGAAGGGGAAATTCCCAGTACACATTCCACGTGACTTCTCTAGGTGAAACGTAGAGCAGAACAGCATTTCTTTACGTTACGGGAACGCGAAGAAAGTTCGCGTGATTCTTTGCGTCGCGTTCCCAACACGTAGAGCAGAACCTCCCTAGTCTAATGTCCCCGATACCACCCACATTGACTTGGGAATCTTCTGTCCATGTATTCAAGAAAGAGCTGCGCAAAACATTCCTGCTACTCGCTGGCATGTCGCTACCCTGTTCATCGTAGTCCCCCTCTCCCCCTTCCCCAATCTGTACTCTCCATCATCCTTCAAAGCGACTGACCCATCGATAGGCGGTCAGCCTCTCAGTCTGGGTCATCCTAATAAAGTGATTATTATTATATCTGAAGAAGAGGTTGGTGCGACCTACTGCTGTGGTTGGCTTTCACCCTTGTCTCAGTTTTATTGGCCGTCATCATGATGTGCCATGAGATAATGATATAAATACAAATACAAATACTTCAGCGGTAATTGGGGAATTGTGTGTTGCTCCCTACGTGGGAGCTTGCGCTATTCCTGCCGACGTGAATTCTCACTTGACTGACTCCCGACTGCCATCCAGAGCACACGAGAAGTCCATCGAACCTTCCACTCGGCAAACCTGCAAGAAAGCACCACTCTCTGCTCAATACACAGTGTTTCGGGGAATTCACCCCATCATCAGTTGAGCTTGAGTTGGCTGAGGAAGATTTTGCCTAAAGAGCACCACTTGTATAGTGCTCTCCAGGCACAAACATCATCAGGGATACAAACTTACAGAGACGCTCCGTTTCCAACGCGACAAACACCTCGTGAACATCAGATAGCAGCGTGAGTCAGTGTCACTCATGGAGGTGTTGAACAACCCTGAAGACCGTTGGCCATTCACAACGTTGTTGCCTCCCCACCGTCTAATTCACAGGCCCGCGCCGGGGACAACAATGTGAAGAAGAGGTTGGTGCGAGTTCGGCGATAATTGGGGAATTGTGTGTTGCTCCCTACGTGGGAGCTTGCGCTATTCCTGCCGACTTGAATTCTCACTTCACTAACTCACGACTGCCATCCCAGAGCACACGAGATGTCCATCGAACCTTCCACTCGGCAAACCTGCAAGAAAGCACCACTCTCTGCTCAATACACAGTGTTTCGGGGAATTCAGCCCTCAGCAGTTGAGCTTAAGTAGGCTGAGGAAGATTTGGCCTAAAGAATAGGCCTCGACCAAAATGCTTGCGCATATTTCCGCATATTTTTGTGAGACAGTTCATATAAGGCATATTGAGCGACAAAGAGAATATTGGAATGTAGCCAGCATATAATTCAAATATTCTGAAGAAAATGAGGACAAAACAATCATATGAAGTTGAAGACACCACTGCAGCTGTACTTATGGTTGATAAATATGGTGGTAAAGACACACCCGGCAATATGGCGGTAAACACACGCCTGCACACACACGCTCTCTAGGCTGCAAAGTTCTAGCACAGAGCTCTCCTTCTCACCACCGCCACCATCAGTTCGCGCCTGGCCGATGCATGGTTGGCGGTATCCGGCATAGCAGGCTGGTACATCAAATAGCGCATGGCACATAGGAGATGACACAGCAACGACATAGCTCGATTGCGACGTAGACCTACGTTTCGTCCCCGCTGGACTCATCAGGTAATCTTCTTCTTGGATGTCTTCATACGGAGCTTGACTCGGGAGAATGAAGTTGAAGACACCACTGCAGCTGTACTTATGGTTGATAAATATGGTGGTAAAGACACACCCGGCAATATGGCGGTAAACACACGCCTGCCCACACACGCTCTCTAGGCTGCAAAGTTCTAGCACAGAGCTCTCCATATTGCCGGGTGTGTCTTTACCACCATATTTATCAACCATAAGTACAGCTGCAGTGGTGTCTTCAACTTCATTCTCCCGAGTCAAGCTCCGTATGAAAACATCCAAGAAGAAGATTGCCTGATGAGTCCAGCGGGGACGAAACGTAGTCTACGTCGCAATCGAGCTATGTCGTTGCTGTGTTATCTTCTATGTGCCATGCGCTACTTGATGTACCAGCCTGCTATGCCGGATACCGCCAACCATGCATCGACCAGGCGCGAACTGATGGTGGCGGTGGTGAGAAGGAGAGCTCTGTGCTAGAACTTTGCAGCCTAGAGAGCGTGTGTGAGCAGGCGTGTGTTTACCGCCACATTGCCGGGTGTGTCTTTACCACCATATTTATCAACCATAAAAACAATCATATTATGGACAAAATGCGTCCAGAAATGCCTTTTATGGATGAATTTGGAATGGTTGAGGCGTTTGCTACATTTCCCCATGGATGAACACTATCGCTACGGTTGCTGGGGACACACCCCAGCCATACTATTCCGCATGTGTTTTGATTTGCACCATAAGCATGATAGCCGTGAAGCCAATCAATATTCCAAGGTTGTAATTTTACTGAAATGATCTACATGTACATGTACACGTTCTGCTTATGTCGATCATATTTTGGCATATCTTTTTGCATATCTTGCTACGCCTTTGGCATAATATTATGGACGTCTTCCCTGATATGCGACGAGCATAATAATAAATTATGCTCTTTTTTTAGCATATTTGGTGGAGGCCTACTAAAGAGCACAGTGGGTTGGTCAAAGACCATGATTGAGATACGAGAGGTACCTGGTAACAGGTTCAAGTCCTGCCTGGGAGCGGTTTTTCCAGCCGTGCTGCTACCCACAGTCAACTGGGAACTTGTGGCCAGGCGCAAGGGGTACATGGATGCAGCTAAGGCCATGGTAAAAAATAAAGTTGATTCTCAGGTCATGAGCCTGTGAAAATCGGTGCGAGCGAGCGATTTTTTATTTTAATTCCCACAATTTTTTATTTCCAAAGATAGGGTCACACATGTGTACGTCACAGGTTCATAATTAATTTATAATTATTTTATTATTCAGGCCAGGGAGTAGAATAAATACCGGTATTTTACTACTCCCGGATTCATGCCGTTCGCATTGACCGTTTTCATGCACGCATATGCATGCATAGAAATAAAAAAATCGATGCGCGCGTACTTGAGAATCAAAGATATTTTTTACCATGGCCTACAGTCCATTCAGAAAAAGATGGACTTCTAGCTTTTGGCCATAAATGGGTCAAATGTTGAGTTTTTTTAGAATTTTTTTCTGCAATCCCCTATGAAATCCTCTTCCAATTATGTTTCTGAAATCTATTTCTCAAAAAAGCAAGCCATAACAAGAATAGGATTTCGGCCAGGTTTTGCCCCAAGAGCACTGAATTGGGAAAAACCATCAAAATCCAGGCCGTTTGACCCTGCCTGCAACAGTGCATTGTACGGTTCGAACCCCAGTTCAGGTACCCTTTTGGACCCTTTTTCAAATTTCAAATTTCACAGCACTGCACTGTGTACGATAAAATTTGGAAAAATCGCCAAATACGGGAGCTCGCCAGAGCCAGAGCCCATCTTTTTGTGAATGGACTGTAATGGGGTCGTTTTCGGCACTTGTGCCAGTGGTTGTGAGACTTATCCACTCACCCCCACCGTTAGGCGCTGCATCTGCCGCTAGGGTTTACCGGGTGTTACCGGCCGTCGTGAGTTCCCTTCGGGAACGGATACGATAATTTACTTTTTTTACTTTACCAAAGAGCATCACTTACATGTACATGTGTAATAGTGCTCTCCAGGCACAAGCATCACCAGGGATACAAACTTACAGAGACGCTCCGTTTCCAGCGCGACAAACACCTCGTGAACACCAGATAGCAGCGTGAGTCAGTGTCGCTCGTGGAGGTGTTGAACATATTATCATCAAAATAGTGGTTGCGACTTCAGGTGTGGGGAGCAAACATTTTCTTATTATTATTTTCATTAATAATTTTCGTGTTCCGATTTGGTTGGCTATCACTCGGTCACCAATACAGGCATGAACATTTTACTTGCTTCGTGCAAATTGACCACCTTTCACATGCATGGTGCAAAACAGGGAGTAGGTATTTTGCTACTCCATGGCAGAGAAATCGGCAGAATTTGGTACTTTTCTGGTACATGACTGTATGTTTTATGCACGCTTGGTAATGTCAAGAGAACATGTACTGGCAGTACAGTCAACTTCGCTTATAACGACACTCGGCGGGGCATCAGAAAGGTGTCCTTATTCGCGAAGTGTCGTTGTACCCGAAGTCTCATTATACATGTATGTATTACAGTGGGATGGGACTTTGCTCCGGGCATGGAAATTCTGTCGTTATTCGCGAATTGTCGTTATATCCGCAGTCGTTATATCCGCAGTCGTTATTAGCGAAGTTGACTGTACATGTACATACATGTAAGTGGGTATACCCAGGTTTCAACAGTGCTCAACACCACAAGGGCGGAGCGTAACCACAAAGGTCAAAAAGAATGGTTCCACCAATTATAATTATAATTATACATACGTTGTAACGTTTTTTTTTGCGCTGCGTTTCATGCACGTACATGTAGCTAAATGCTAATGTAATCATCAGACAATTAATGCTTTTGTCGCGGGATAGCTTGTTCTTGTGGGGGGGTACGCGTGGGCATGTAGAGGAGGTGTGAGTTATCAATGCAGGGCATGCATGGGAAGAGTGATAAGAATTACATCACTGGATGGGCATGCGCAGTAGGCGCGAACTATGCATGGAGCGTGCAGAGGCGGAGAAACCACCAGGCAGGACAAGGGTAAGCCATGGGGGCACTGGGCAGGGGGTGTGATGTGTGGCGGTGGAAGCACACTGACACTGTGGTGTCCACATTCATCAGCCGCGGCGGTGGCTATGTCACGGCAGAGTAGGTGGAGAGGTAGAACTTGTTTTGGTGTCTGCACTTTTATACCAACTCCGACCTCTTGTTGAGCAGAGTGTGAGGCGTCTTGAAGGTGATGATGCGCAACTTTTCTGCTAAACGCAAGCAGCACCTTTTGGATATGTTGTTGTAGGACTTGGCCCGATCTATGACTGCCCATTTAATACTGTATCCTTCACCGTCCTTGGTCAGCCAGCGCCCATGTGTGCTTGGATAGCTCGGTCTTGGTACGGTACTTTTCATGCCTAGTTCACATTCGACGGGGCGCGACGGGACGCGACGTTAAGCTGTGTTCACAACTGGCGCGTGTACGCGTGAAACCACGCGTTTGTGCGTATTTTTGCTGGCTTTTGGGGCGCCATGCGTACGGAAACGCGCCGAAATGGAACTTCCAACATGTTGGAATTTTCAGCGCGTATTAGGCGCGACTCCGCTCTTCTTCCTCGCTCACCGGAGGAAATGTAGTCTCCTCGCGCAACTGGGGAGCAGTTTTCATTGGCCATTAGTGACGGGACGATGCGACGGGAATCAATGATACGAGTTGATGAACGAACGCTTTACGGAGGAAAAGAAAAATTTGCTGTCGGAATTTTCAATGTGCGGGGCCTCATGTCGGCCGTCAAGAGGAACTGGCTTGTGTCGGTACCTCTCTTTCTACGGCATAGACGTCTGTACCCTTCAAGAAATCAAGTTACCTACAGGGCTTGACGAGCAGCGAAACGGCTAAAGAGGGAGTACGAGTGGAGCGGAGTGTTAGAGCACGTGGACGGCCAGTGTCATTGTGGAGTCGCGACTTGCAGCTGTTCGGCTTGTTGGTCACCCGGAGCTCCGTCAACGCGGGCATGGAGCTAATGCGAGCGCGTGGCCGAGGTTGCACTGACTAGTTGGCGGCGGCTAGCCGAGCTCGACAACTTGTATACGGCCTCAGTAACGGAGCTGCCACCCAACACCTGAAACGCAACGGCTGCAGAATCTTGGAATGTTCGAGTCTGCCTTGTTCGTTCTGCCAATGTGTCATGCAAGTAATGTCTTCTCCCTGAATGTTCGGAACGTTTTTGCAAATTGTCTGTACATGTGAAAATGGGTTGGCCATCTTTTGTAGCTTTCCACTACGTGGTTCGCGGCTGTAGTTTTTATGGTGGGAGATCTGCGCCAAGCCAATGCTGGATTGTTCAATAGTAGACGCTCTGCAGAGCCTGGGAGCCATTGCCCATGACAGACCAGCATGGCGAGATCTATGCATGAGGGTCTGTGCATTGTGATATTCCGACAGATCCTGAAACAGTCAAACTCAGGAAATAGCACTATCATTATCACTCAGGCTGCAATATTCATATTATGGACATATTCATAAATGACATATCTTCAATACCCATGAGCTACATTGAATATAATATATATGATATAAGTATCATAATTATTATTATCATCGTTCTAGCTCATTTTTTCCCCTGTCATAGTCCTGTTTATCATGTTCAGCATAAGCGAAGTTGTGGATCATGCTTACATGGTTGACTCCAACGCGTACATGCAAGTAATAATAATAATTAGGCACGTATCAGCGTACTTGCCAGTCACTTTGACTGGCGGGGTCAACAAATTAGTACTCGAAGGTGTCGCCCGTGCTAAATACGACTCGGATTGCTGTTTTTTGTGAAAGGCTGAGCGCGCGTTTGGGGGCGCATGAACCGCAAGCGTACCGCGTCCAAGCGCCAGTTGTGAACACAGCTTAAGGATCGACGGGAAGCGACGGGACGGTCTGACGGCGTCCAATGTGAACACCAGGAACGGGAACGCAACCGTACTACCGTACAGATCGGGAAGCGACGGGAAGAGTTGGATCCATCCAACTTTTCATACCGTAGACGGCCGTAGACGGGGACGCAAGCGTACAAAACGGCTGTTGTTGTTGTTGTTGTTGTTGTTGTTGTTGTTACTTTATTTTACTTCACCAGAATTACAGGCAGTAGAATGCCTTCTCACTAGACCAGGTCTAGTTCTCACAAATGATGAAGAATGTGAATGAACATGCTAAAGCTAATGAAAAACAAGAAATAGAAAAAGATGAGAAAAACTTGCGTTTTATATTTTATGACGGTATTTGTATGTGAGTGACATGACGACAGTGATTAAATGACAAGGGAAAGAAAAGAAAAAGATAAAAAGAAAAGAGTAAGAAATAAACGAAGCAGATGCTGCAATTCGAGTGTGAACAGGAGACGGCGTCGTGCGCCGACTACTCCCGATTCGTACTTGGATATTTTTAGCATTTCGAACACTGCGCTTCCCATTATAACTCACAGAATGGCTAGCACGACTTCAGTGAATTTTAGCAACATAAGATCTCATGTCACTGATTGTATTTAGGGATAGTTTAGAAGCGTGACAGACGAACTATTCTATCATTCCCTGGGGCTATTATTTGAATGCCACAGGCCGATGTATTGCCTCAGCGTTACAACGTATGTATATACAATTGGTGGAACCATTCTTTTTTACCTTTGTACATGTACATGTATGTTTTTTTTTGTTTTTTTTACAAAATACACAACTCACCGGCAGGCACATGGGGCTAGCATGAGGTGAGATGGTGCTGGTGGGGCTTGCCATGCTCAACCGACCAGAGGTCTCGGCATCTTCACATGGCAGACGCACCAAATTCGGGAGGGAGGCATAAGCCATGAGGGGAAAAAAGCACGGGAGAAGTGCACGGGGGGAAAATGTTCTCTTGGTAATGTGGATAAAGAAAATCGATGGAGCAGAATTCCAGCAAGTGCATGCCATCAGGTCGGTATGGTTCTGCCAATTTATTTGCTTTTCGAGCAGAGTCTGCCAATTGTTCCAGTATTATCCGCCAAGGCCTAAGGGCTACCTGTACCTACATCTACATGTACAGTCAAACAGAGGACAGAAAGGCTATTTTTTATTTTTTTTATTTTAAATACGTGAAAAAGCACATAACCACCAGGAAAGCTGACAAAGAAAAAAGAGTCAGAAAAGACAGATAAAAAGAGAGCTGAGAGAGAGAGAGAGAGTTGGGGTACGGTTAAGGGAGGACGAGACATTGAATGGTGGTCGCCGCAGTCACAGATAGTAGCAGTGCTGCGGTGAGGCTACAGGCTATAAATTATAGTCTATTGATTAAAAGGACCAAAGAACTACCAGTAAGTTACGCTATAACGTCCGCTATAAGGTCCTTGGTCCTTTTTCTTTCAAGTTCTATATCCTTGGCTCTCCATTCGAGTCCATACTGATTTCAAGTTTGTAACTCGGAGTTTCATACATAACTGTGCAGTCATTAGAGATCACAATACTGGTGGAATCCTGATAATTCGAATATGGCTTAATTCGAACCTCGAACTGGATACATGTATGTCCGGTTAATTAGAAGTCCCACAGATTCCACTTGCATAGAAAATGTGTAGGATTTGTGCTGATAATTCGAAGTTAGCAAAGTGCAATTCGAAGTTCACTGTACATTGTACTGGTCAGTTCAGTTTGCACGAGCAGGCTGTGCTGGTCAGTTTAGCATCCTTGAAATCTGTGTCTAAGGCCCATAACGCAACTCTGTTTGACCATGAGAGCATTTTGACATACATATTGTGCTGTGGGTTCATGTTTGGATAATTAGAATGTCCGGATAATTAGACGTTTTTTCCTGGCATTTTGAGGTTCGAATTATCAGGATTCCACCTGTAATATGAACATACATGTACATGTAGTTCTACATGACTTGTAATCTTGCAGATCGCTCACCATGGCCTACAAGACTGACCTGGTTCTCGAAAATGAAAATAGCGAGCATCCGATGATTCAAGTTCATATGCTACGGCTGCGAAGACCAAGTCATGGATGCTATTGGATAGGTTGTCGAAGGAGCCTTGGCACTTTGGCAGCACTAAAAAGGATAATAAATAACAACATGAAGATTATACAATGTACATGTACATGGCTTGTGTGTTTAAAGTACTGGTTTCTATTCAAATGTTCGCTTAGGCATAAAATATACTTCGAAGACTTCAGTAGCCATTTTTGTATACAAATTTGCGTATAGTTCATCATACTTCATAGATTGAAATAGGGCCTTGTACATGTACAAAAATGTAGCTTGCATGTGGGATATTCATTGTGCGGTATGTACATGTACTGGACAGCTGTCATCAGCAGTTGGTAATGATAACTCATCGCAACGTAAACCAAACAAGAACAGGATAAACACACACTGGTATTGCGCTATATCCTGGTCTAGGCTAGAGAAGGTTTCGATGAAATCCGGTATCCTGCACCGCAACAACCAATGACACTGGCGCTAGTGTGTAGTGACGGCGTTGATAGTTCAAGACTTCTTCTTGACGGTCAAGTTAGCTGTCGGATTTCATAAAGGACGACGTACAATGTGTCAACACGGTTTGCACTCACACCGTTTCGGCTCAGCTATTAGAACCCTCTGCACGGTTTCGTCTTGCCCGGGACACTGCAGTTCGATGGTGTGCTGCTCGATTTCAGCAGCCTTGCAGCACCTACACGCTAGAGTGCCAAACTCGCGCACTGACGGAATATAGTGCCTGGCTCGGTGGGCTCCCAGGCGAAAGTGCGACGCACAACCGCCCGCACACGAGACGGCCGTCACCCGGCGCGGCCGGCAGCCGTCGCGCTGGATCGTGACCTGGCGGCGGCGAGTGCTACAGGCACCGCGGTGGCGCCTGCGCCGGGGACGTGCAGCAGCGTGACTGGGTGTGAGCTGTTTCGTCTGGTGGTTGTGGCTAGGGCCGCCCGTATTGTCCGGTCGCCTCGGCCTTTCCTGCTGGGATGCTTGGCTAGCCAGCGGGGGCAGCACTACCTCAACACTAGCGTCTGGACGGACAGTTTGATAGGTGTTGCCTTGATCATCCGGGATAGTGTTACCAACAACAGGAGCTATACGTCCACCGTTTTCCGAAGTAGACGTTCCATTGTTACTGGCATTGCGGTTGCGCGCCACTATCGCTAGGTTAGCTCCCTGCAGTAGATGGCCATCAGTGGAATCACGCCCAACTGCCTGCTGGTCGTGACTGGAGTCCAGGTCGACCGGTCCCGTGCTCTGCTGACTCTGCAGTTCCCTGGAGCTCGGGGAAAGTCCCGCCGGGTCGACGGAGTTCAGGACAGACCACTGCGGTCTTCTGAACACGTCGAGCACCGACGACAGGGAATCCAGCGGCACCGGTCGGTTGTTGGCCGGATGACGTAATGGTGACGACACCCCAGTCTGAACAGGTTGGAGCGAAGACGTAATTTCATGAGAAGGCGAGTCCGAGCCATGATCCGGGAAGGGATGAAGAAAAAGAAGGCTGTTGTCTTGGTGAGTGGGCGTGCCCTGGTTGGACGACGCTAGAGCGAGATGTCCGGCCATCTTGTTCAGGCGTGCCGACGGCGGTAGACCATTGCGAACCAACGTGGTGCTACGTCCACGTGCGCGCCCAGAGCTAATCAGACACGTGACCAGCAGGATTGCAAACCTCAGCATGGCTTCCCTGCTGGAGTGTGAGCTAGAAGATGTTGCTCTCGACATAGTTATGTACTTGAAACTCTCGCTAACTTGGATACCTCACGTTCCCACTATGAACAAGGACACCCACTTATAGTTATACGAAGTTAGAGGCTGATAATCAAAGGCAAGGTCTCTCTACGCAATGCAATGTCCCTCAAGTCACCGAAATCAGTGCTCAATGGAAGACCAATTTTCCAATACTATCACGCAGCGTTGTTATTGTTACGGTTGAAGGAAAGGAGTTGATGATCGTCTAAACCTTTAAAACTCTTTCACGCTCAACTCTCTAGATATGACCGCGAAGACAAGTCGATTTTGTCCCTAGTCACAAGTAGAGACTGATTTGTGGCCAGACCAAGACGACGTTCTTTTTATACGAGTATCTTCGTATGTGTTCAGGTGAGAATAAACGCCACGAACAGCGACCAAAGGCAAAGAACACCACGAACGCCACGAGCAATGACCAGAGAACGTTACGGAGCACTGAATCGACTTTTTTCTCAAAGAATACTTTGGGCAAACAATCCGTTTCTGTCCTCTCTAGTATGAATTGACGAACCGAGTGAAGATGGCAACAACGAATTCTGGCCTCTCTGTTGCTCTCCGTGAGATGGGTTCGGGGTTATTTTCCGTCCGAACCAGCAGCTTGTTTGGGGTCGGGTCCTTGGGACAGAGCGCGGTTGACGCGATACCAGGGCAAGGTCAGCGGCTTGACTGAGTCAGGCTGACCAACCGGGTGACAAGCTGTACGTATGCGTGCTGTGCAGGACAGGACAGAACAGTGCGTGTGAAACGCTACATGTACGGCGTCGCCTCGGCATGCATGCACTTACTGAGCGACTGTTCTTGGTCCCAAGCTCTACTTTACCACTACATGTAGTACTATTATGCACGCACGTACACACGTGTGCGCGTGTATGTGTGTGATCCAGGCCCCGGCCGTATGTAGCACGCCACGCGTTTGTTCCCATGCACACGCAGAGGGTGCATACGGGTAGGCGCGTGTTTACAGTGAGTTCGCATAGGCGTGACTTACTTGTATAATGCAAGACTATAAGAGTGACGTATAAAACTGGAACCCGCGGAAGGAGAGACCCTAGAGTTCAGTTGGGAGTCTCAGCTGCTGGCCGCCAGGACCGGGGCGTCACCTTGAACTGTCCACACGTGTGCTGGAAGAACACTCACAGTGACTGAGCGAGCCAGTATTGACCATTGTCACGAGACGCACGCACATACATGTACATGCACATACACATAGCAACGACAGAAAACACATGTCTGCCTGGACTTGGGGAGTGCTAGTCTCCCTGAGCTTGGAGGGTATGCAAGGCCAGAGCCGCGGCAGTAGAAGACTACGAGAAACGCTTTTTGTTAAACGTTTGTTTGCAGCTGTAGATTGACGCGAGCATCAGCAACTGCGGCAGACACAGCGGTCAGAGGAGTGCACGGGGGCGCTGCTGCCATTGCAGCCGTGACGTCAGAGGGCATTCAGGGGATCTGCTTGGCCGGACTGGTCGAGTAGAGTAGAAAGTACCGCTGGATAGAAGCAACAGCGTGCTGCAGCAGGGTTTGTGTGGCGGTATGAGGTCGTTTCGACACGCCATTGGAGTTCAGCTGCTTGGGATGTGAATACAAGTGCTAGTACTCTATCATAACCACTTGAGGCAATACAATCATAACATGTACATGTACTACAGAACCTGTCCTGAATGATTGTTGTGAGTCCTACATGTGCTGTTCGACACTCATCTCTTAGCAGCCTCTTCCCTCAAGTTCTCTTCACAATCCTCTATTTACGATTAGACTAGAGTCGGTGTATTGTGTGCATGAAACATCGTTACCCTTGAAAGTGTTGACGTCGAGAGCAGACTACATAATCATTGTATGCACTAGTAGGAGGAATCGGCGGATTCTGCCGGCAGAAAAATTGGCAGAATTCGGTAATTTTTCTGGTAAGTTTCATGCATGTTTGGCATGTGGATAAAGAAATGGAGCAGGATTCGAGGTATTGCCCGCCATAAGGTTTGTATGGTTCTGCCAATTTCACTGCTTTTCGAGCAGAATCTGCCGGTCCCTATGCACTAGTGCTGGGAAAGGTTGCCCTGCATGTGTACAAATGGCTCAAAGTAACATTAGCTGTACATATACTTCGAAGTACATGACTTGTACATGTAGCTGAGACTAGTGAAACATGTACAGTCATGTACATCATGGGCTCACAGTCTCCACACTGAACGATCTGACTTAAAGTCTTTATGAAATTGAAGACGAACTGCTTTAGCCTAGGGCAGCTTTCTAAAAGGGTTCTTGTGGTTTACCGTCCTGGGCTCTTTCAATCTCAGGGAACAGTGAAATACTCAATGCTGCTTTAGTATCACACTTCTCTTGTGCCAACTTACACGATATGAAATAACCTGAGAGTGTAATGATTATACAAACCTCTCCGCTACATGTACCCTGCACTAGGAGTTCTGTGCTCTTGATGGTCTAGGTACTCATCGATCATGACGGTATGCTTCAAACAGCGAGAGTTCTGTTCATGTATTCAAGAAAAGTCAAGTTCCCACGTCCCCATTACCACCGGCTATACAATTGTGTAGAGAAACATCACCAGCTTAGGAAGTTTCGCTTGTGCCAGGCCACCATCATGCTTTCATGCATTGCTAATCCTAATTCAATGATGGATTGATTGATTTTTTTTTAATTTTGAGGCTTGACCAAGGCTGCAAGAGTCAATGGAGTCTATCGAGGGGGTTTCCCTCACGTGGAGGGAAACTATGTCATGCACAGTAGCTGTAGTAGTAAGCGCCTGATCATCATGTCAGTGCCGATCGTAAGTACGTGCTGCTGAAAACCCTGGCGGCAGATGTCGAAACGTGCCTGGCACGCGCGTGCCGTGCGAACCAGCCGCTGGCGTGAAGTGGATGATTTCACTTCGTATGAAAGCAAGAGGTGATCCGGAGAAGCAAGACGGACAACAAAGCAGTTGCCTCTCGAGAAAGGAGGGGAGCAAGAAGGCACGGTTCAATCCACCCATACCCAGTCGACTTCCCAGTCCACCTGCCCAATGCCTCAGCAACGCAGAGAGAGAATGCAACCGACAAGTGCACGTTGTCATGACGTTCTCTCAGAACGCCAACTTTCGTGCGCCTTATTTGGTCTGGACCACATCACAATGACATCACAGCACTGCCTGAGATCGAGAGGGGACCCTGGCCTGATCGACCCGAGTCAGCTGGTCATAATAATGTACAGTACTGGGATCCTTCAAAGCAATCAGTGACCAACAGCCACTATACTGTATAGTAGTAAGTTACTTCTCCCTTTCTACACCTGAACTGTACTTTGAAGCACGTGTTGAGTATCCTTCTTCAGTCTCGGAGAGATCACCGCCACAGCCACACTGCATGCGGTGCACCTGCTGTGCACCATTCTGCTGAGAAACGGGTGTCCCCTAGCCCTGTACTGAGTCTGTAGAGTAAAGTGGTTTGGTTTCATATGCATTTGACTTGGAACCAAAAATGGCCGACCTCGCATGTGACATGGTCCATAGCCATAGGTGCACTGGTGCAGCCTCCTAGGAGTTGAGTGGAGTTGGAACCAACATGGCTGTCCTGTATGATCACGTGACAGATGTGTCCTGACTCCTGGGTCCTGGGTGCGCGAATGTCACTCGAATTCACACCTGGCTAGACGATGAAGAGTTTGGCGCACCCGTTGATGTGGATCAAGCTCCAGGGTAGTAGTAGTAGTAGTAGTAGTAGTAGAATTTATTATTTTGATAGGGAAGGCCCTACAGACGTTGCCGTCTTAAAGGGTCGAGGCGAGTAGGGGTTCTCGGACCCAACTGCAGTGCCAGGAGTAGAATCCGACGAGCATGCAGATCCGGGAAGCGTCATACTCGCGTGGCCAAGGCAGGATCTCAGGCCCGTGAATCGTCTATTTTTAACCACGCTGACCTCTTTGTTGCTCGGTTTGACATGCACATCAACATGCAATCGAACTGAATTTGCCAAAGAACAACCTGACCCGGCCAGCACCCACAGCCGAACCAAAACAAAACAAAAACAAAAGCCATGGTAATGAAATTATGAGTGGTCGATGCGCAGCGCCATATACGTACTAGGTCAACTCTGAGAACACTGCACTGGGGAGTCTTGATTGACTCGGGTGATTCATGCATGGCAGGAGCCCCAGTACGCGAGTGGAGACTATACCGGAAGAATTTGAGATTGTCCTCCAAATAGAAGCAGTAGTATTCTATGATAGTATGAGTGATCTTCCAGTGCATCATGACTGTGTGTGTGTGTGTGACTATGTACGCGTAGCTGAATTGTGAAGGTGAAACGCTCGACGCTGGGCACTTAGCCAGCACTTCTGCACCGATTACTAGCTATCTAACATTGAGATTACTTGAACTAGCTCTGCCTTTCGAGCACTCTATTGGCCAGCCTGGAACCTCTCTGTTTTATCAAGATTACGCAGTAGAACAGTGGAGCAAGGCTGGTTCCGACGTCGCAACTCTGAGTTTCATGCACACCGCAATCATCAATCACCAGTCAACTGTACATGTATAGCACTATAGGGATGCTGTTGGCCACGCCAGCAACATGTGCATGGGGGAAAAAAGGAGAAAAGGACATCAAGAAAACGTCAAGAGTAACTAACTTATCAAGGTGCATGTATACAATCTCCGGACAACGAATTGTTTCCAGTCTCATGAAGACCTCAGTGTGACTGGCGCAACGGATCGCAACGCAGTGCAGTGAGCAACACAGCATTTGAGCAAGAAAAGTGGAATGGCCTTCCCTATCAAAAGAATAAATGCTACTACTTCGACTATTCTACATGTACATGTAATATGAAATGGTGGATTGGAGAATCATGATCTCTCGTAAAAAAAAGAGAAAAAAGAGAAGAAGAAAAGAGATCACTGGTTAAGCGAGCTGGCGGGTGGATCATGGGTGGACTCTTGACGTGGAGAACCACTAGAAATAATTATGGCCATTCATATCCTCTACGGGTCGGATGAAGAGCGCTGAGGTGGCCTGCACACCACTCGCATGCATCTCCATTAGCCGCTATATACATATACATGTATCAAGGCAACAACGGGTAGCCCTTGGCGGATTATGCCGGCATAATATTTGGCATAATCTTGGGATTTCGTCAAGAAAGGAAAAAGAAAGCAGAGAAATTCAAATTACTTTATAGTACAGTATGCATGGTACGTACGGAGTACTGTGTAGCTAGCTATTGCATAATTATAATTGTAGTATAGCTTTTTTATTTCTTTTCTTTTTGAATAGTTGTATAGTATAGCTGCATCCGCGCACTGCGGCAATGCAATCAGGGATCCGGAGTCGTACCAAGACTGCATACACAAGAGTATGCAACTGTGGTTATGGGTCAGTGCGCGGCGCGCTGCCTTCATTACGTAACTTGCCTTCATCACGCTCTGAAAGCATGCACTCAAACTCACAATTTCTCGTACGAGCCCATCCGTTTTTGCTCGATTCGTTCGTTCCAGTACCGGGTATACCGTTCCAGTACCTACTGATGGAAAAGGGTCGGCTACCGTATACCACCCGATTTCGACGTTTTAGGAGCATAGGTACGCTAGTTTACCAAAACTGCTCTCAGATCAGAGGCAGAGTTTACCTTGCTTTTTCTTGTGGCTTTCCTCTGCGTAGACAAAAGTATGGTATGCTGTCTGCATGAGCATCATCTCGTGGTTGGACGAAACATTTTTACTGTAGACCAGGTAGACTGTAGTGAAGCAAACAGATTTGCTTGTGGACGACGTTCATTTCGACAATGAAAGCAAGTTCACACGATACAGATCTGAGTGAAGCTGAGAAGACCGTAGAGCGAAGTCATTACTTGTGCTGCTGCTGCCCGGCTTATGAAGATTTAGAACGGCGAACAACGACACTATAATGTGGTCCGGCGGATCTCCTGCTTGAGTTGTCATTGGGGACGAGTTGCCAGTTTCGCCATCCGGTCTCTAGATTACCATGAGTGCCAGCAGCGAGGTGAGCAGCCATTGTGTTTGTAATACGCATAGTAAGCCACGGCCAATGGTGCATGTGTGTCCGGCAAGGCGTACAGTGTTCAGCAAATAAAAATACGTGACCATGTTTGAGCATGTTTAGCAATTATTTCGTAGTGTTTTCGACGTGTTTCCCTTGGCCGTTGGTCGGCATACACAGCACACAGTGATTGGTTGATGGGTGGTCAGCAGTAGCTGTGGCCACGACCAGAGCGAGACTATGAAATCTTGAAATGCTGATCGAGAACGTCGTCGTCGTCGTTCATCCGAAGGATCATCGTGCTCTGTGGGTTATGCAGTGTTGCCCCGTAGGCAGTAGCGTACTAGGTGCAGAGAGCGAGGAGGTAGAGAAGGTCATCAGTCTGGGATTGCTTCGGTCAACATTTCACATCCATGGGCTGTCGAATACGTGTGGGTTGGTTGTCGAATACGTGTGGGTTGGCACACACACGCACGAAGATGGTGAAGTCGTGACCTCAGCATTGGACTGACAAGTCAGAAAACAGCTCTCTACGTACTGAAAAGCACACACTGACACCAGTTGCAAAGCAACTCACAGAGCTCTCTCTCTCAAATCACAGAGTTGCTTTGGCCAGGTTTCCTTGGCCAGGTGACTTGCAGCCAGACCCATGTACTGCCGCGGACATTGAAATCCTTTAGGAAGTCAAGCCACCACGGGGCTCTGGCCTTGCAGCCGCGAGCACTGCTGGTCCATTTTTACAGTGTGCACGTGAGGTACAGTGCATGTGCGCGCTAGACTTGTGAAAGCAATAAGGCCGCCGGCCTGGCCCCGGTCATCCCATCGGATTTCAATGCCCACGACAGTACATGTACCTTGCTATAAGGCCTTTGCAGCACAGTCCCAAGGTGCATTGTTTTCTTGGTAGCCGTTGTAGTGTGTTGTAATTGTAGCAAGTGAAGTGCTGTCGCTTTCAGCTGACGCGAAACTACAAAATCCGTGTCGTGTAGTTTATCGGACGTTGTGCGTGTGTGTGTGTGCTTGTGTGCTTGTGTGTTTGTGTGTGTGTGTGTGTGTGTGTGTGTGTGTGTGTGTGTGTGTGTGTGTGTGTGATGGCTGTGTCTGTGTATGGATGTGTCATTGCTTGTGTGCGGTTGTGTGTGGGTGTGGGTGTGGGTGGATGCGTGTGTGGGTGGATGCGTGTGTGTGTGGGTGTGGGTGTGGGTGGATGTGTGTGTGTGTGGGTGTGGGTGCGTACATATGTGTGCATGTGCGTGTGCGGTTGTGTGTGCGTATGTGTACGTGTACAGGTGTGTGCGTGTGTTGACCAGTGTACCAAGTAGCTAGCATAACTTCTTAACATGTAGTAGTGCGCAAATGATGTTCAAAGAATCCAGTGAAAAGTCTCTGTCAATTGAACAGACCTGTTGTTCAGTTGCTCCCACCAGCACCACCACCACAACTGCCGCCACCAGCACCAAGCACCAGCACCACCACCACAACTGCCGCCACCAGCACCACCACTACCAGCACCAGCACCACCACTACAAGCACCACCAGCACCACCACCACAACTGCCGCCACCAGCACCACCGCCACAACCACCACCACTACCCCCACAACAACTGCCAACAACAACACCACAACCACCACCACCATCACCATCACAACCACCACCACAACCACCATCACCATCACAACCACCACCGCCGTCACCACCGTTGCTGCTGCTACTGCTAAGTGTTCTACCACAAAAGCAAGAACAACAACGGCACTGTCACCACTACGCCAGAACTTCGCTGTCAGCAATGGATGTATCACCACATTCCACCTACCTGCACCACCACTTGCACTATCACCTGCACAACCTCCGTCACTTGCTGCAAACATGCCATGCTGCTGCATGCATATTGTTGATGTTGCAACTTGCTTCCCCCCCCCCCCCCCCTCTCCCACCAGCACCACCATCATCACAACCACCACCACTGTTGTGATCTCGAACTCGTCAGTCACTGAACTGATTTTATTGTAAAGAAGACACGAACTTATAGAGTATAAAGAAGAGTATAGCAAGTTAGAGAGCGGGGGCAGGAGAGCCGCTGGACAGCTGGATAGTGTACCAATAAGCTCACGAGGGGAAGGCTAGACAGTATGTCTCTAGACAACAATAGGTATTGTACGAAAAGCCAGTCAATAGCACTAAGGAGTGAAGTCAACCACAACACAGACAATAGCTTCAGACAGTCATGACAGGCATGATACGGATGATATAACAACCACCACCATCACCACCATCACCAGCACCACCAGCACCACCACTAGCACTACCACTAGCAGCACCACTACCACCACCACCAGCAAAACCATGACCACTACCACCAGCAAAACCACCATCACAGGGGACACGATAAGATTTCGAAATTGCTCTGACACAATGTCCTGCCACTTCTGGAACCGGTCGGACATGGCCGGACACTGTGATTTTTTTTACAAGTCTGGTACTCAGCACTCATAATAAAAAATAATTATTATTATTGGCTACACGACACCACTGCTTATATAATGCACACATGCATGTACCGGTGTACCGGTACATGCTACATCACCCTGTGGTATACCGTATTGCTGGTCACATCAAGGATGATCATCACACTGATCTCCAGTATTGTAACTCTGATTCAAATCGCTGTGCGTTTTTCAGCAAGCATAGTAACTGTGATATGAGTGTGCAGTGTTTCTGCACATTTCGGATTTGACCTGGTTTTTCAGCGGCAGATCAAAGACATTCATTTTTACGCAGTCGACAAAAGACAAAGTGGGCATCCGCTTGCCCATTCTAAGTTCTTGTTGCCAACTCCAAGATCGACAACATGTCACTACTCGAGTTGGCTGAAGGCTCCCATCTTTGCAAACGCGATGTGCTCTTTGAACAGCACGTAGTTTCTACGCGACGTTGAACTTCTGACTTATTTCGCTGCTGCTGCTCCGTCGATCTTGCACAGCGCCTGTGCAACAGGAGCGTACTTGACTGGATTTGCAGAAGACTGCTCCTTTCGATAGAGGCATATCGCAAGCTGGCACACATTTCTGACGCCTTGTTTCCCTGGAACAGGGACGTTTTCAATATTTCGGATTGTACAAGCGCCTCGCGGAATAGTCCCTATTGTAGCGAGAAAGGAAGAAATTTCATTTCAAAACTCCTCGATCGTTTGCTACGCTCAAACTGGAGCTACACTGAAGTGGACAGCTCCCTGTCTTGCTGTAAAACCCTGTTGTCACAGGTTGCTGCTCTGACTTCGTGAGACTTCTTCCCAGGCAGAGCGCCATTGTCCTCAGCCGTTCTCTTTCCCAGCGACGCTATTTTGTGAATTTCGATCGGACAGATTGTCCGTTCAAGAAAAAAAGCACCGGATTCGAATCGAAAATGGTCGGAAAATGTCCGATGTCCGACCGTTATCGTGTGCCCTGCATCACCATCACCGTTGTCTTGTAACCGATGTCGCACTAACGAGGATAGACCTGTATTGGGCATTGGGGAAATGTTCGACCCTGTAGCCCATCTGAAACGGTACAGGCCTTCAGGAGCTAACTCCGGACCTGAAGGGAGAAAGGAGAATGTGAACTTCTCTAACCATTGTGAGCATAAAGTACATTGAAAATGCAGCAGAGCTTGAGGTTTGAATTGCTTTCGCTGTGTCTTATTCTGTACCCATTCGTGCCTGCATTGTGTTTTCATTTTGTCTTTCTCAATCTGTGTGTGTGTGTGTGTGTGTGTGTATGTACCGTATTTCCGCAAATAAAAGGCCGTCCTCGTATACAACGCCTTCCTCGTATACAAGGCCGGGGCAGGGGGCGATTGAAAAAATAAAAGATTGTCTCCGATTAGAAGACCGGGCCTACTAAATGAGTCTTTGTTCTTGTGTTAAAAATAGAAGACCGTGCTCAAACTGTGGGAAAAAATAGAAGACCGTGCTCAAACTGTGGGAAAAAATAGAAGACCGTGCTCAAACTGTGGGAAAAAATAGAAGACCGTCTCAAACTGTGTAGAAGAAAATGGAAGAACGGGGGTAAAACTGTGTGGCGAGAAATAGAAGACCGGGGTCAAACTGGGTTGAAAGAATAAAAGACCGTCCTCGAATACAAGACTGTCCTCGAATACAAGACCGTCCTCGATTATAAGGCCGGGTTAGGACGAGGTTGAAAAAATAGTAGACCGGCCTACTATTTGTGGAAATACGGTATGTATGTCTCACTCTCTCCGCCCGTGTATGTGTTTGTGTGTGCGTTTGTGTGTGTTGTGCTCGGCAATGACCCGGACTATCAACAGAATCAAGCCGGTGGACTGAAAGAGGTGAGCCTTTGAGTTTGACGCGCTGTATGTTTCAACCAAATTAAGGCTACAGATTATAGCACCCTGGCTCTGAACTCCTTATTTGCCATTGAAAAAGACATAGTATATACATCCTCAGCACCTGGGCCTCATTTTTCAATGACGTACATGTATACATACGTCTTTAGCGCTAAATGGGTTAAACCAAACAAGAGTACACTGGTCTGTGTTGAATCTAGGGCTGAAAGGAATATTCGAATTATTCGAATATTCGAAATATGCAAGGTGGAAAAAGAATATTCTTCGTTAACCCTTTCCATGCTGGGCCCCTTTTCTCCAATCGGCCGGCTGTCCAGTGCACTGACTCTCTTGGTGTAGTTTGCGCGCACAGCTCTGAATGGAATTTATTCTCATTTCACTCCACCATGATGGATTTTCATCATCCTGGGCTCGTTGGAAAGATCAGGACCAAGCGAATCCATCATGGTAGATCTCAGCAACATAGACACACCAGGGCCTCTTCCGCCTCCTCTCCGAACTACTACACCGTGCCTCGGAACGGCACAACAACTCAATCTCACGTTCTTGTTCGGCATCTTGCCCAAAATTCAACCGATTTTCACGATTCGAACTGCGCTGCAAAGCTGAGATCCAAGCGCTTCGTTTGATATCCATCACGCATGCGTCGTGCCAAAGGGAAATCCCCTAGCACGCTCCAAAAAACTGCGAAGTCATGAACAAAAACATTTGTGTACGCTCCGGCTCGTGATTTTGGTGTTCATCCTGTCGCCGCTCAGTGATTCTTTATCCCATCGCGACGAATGTTATATCCGCGGAAAGATGAGCTCAAGACCTTTCCAACGGTGTATTGATTGTCGCGATGCGTTTATGTTTCACAGAGTTACGCTATTTTGTACACTGGTCTATGCACTGCAATATAACGTGCGCACTACGAGGACGAGATATCTTGTCCTTGGCCAATCGCGTGGGGGTCTGAGGACGAGGTATCTCGTCCTTGGCACTGAAAGGGTTAAGGGGTCGTCCGCGATTTTCGAAAAATTAAAAAATCCGTCCTCGTGCAAAATTGTCTCTGACCCCCACCCCCATTTTTCCCATTAATTTTTTGATTTTTTACCGATGCCCAGCTCGAAAATAAGAACTCCTGACCCCATGTTTTCTGACTGCACCTATGTCAAGTACTAGTAGCTAAGTACAGTGAGTAGTAGGTCTACCAAAGGCAATGCACGTCCTACAACTACATGTACATGAAAAGTCTGAAAAGTCATGTATATCATAGTACCAAGAGTATTTAACCCCCCAAGAGTGTGCAACTCCTGATACCCTTTCTATGGGGTACGCCGACGGCGAAAACTCACATTACGTGGTGCAGTGTCGCAGTTGTACGTTTCCAGCCCGTTTTTAGCGAGCAGCGGAGTACTAAAAAAAGCACTCTCTGACAGCAACTCACTGCGCGTATGCAAATCCCCAGCATGATCACGGCAGATTTTCTGTTAAAGACATCATTTGAATTCAGCCTGAAATTGGCTTTGGGCCAGCATGTCTGCACATGTGTCTAACCTCTCTCTGTCTCTATCTGTCTGTCTGCCTCTGTATCTCTGTCTCTCTCTCTCTGTCTCTCTCTCTCTCTCTCTCTCTCTCTCCCTCCCTCCCTCCCTCCCTCCCTCCCTCCCTCCCTCCCTCCCTCCCTCCCTCCCTCCCTCTCTCTCTCTCTCTCTCTCTCTCTCTCTCTCTCTCTCTCTATCTCTCGCTCTCTCTCTCTCTCTCTCTCTCTCTCTCTCTCTCTCTCTCTCTCTCTCTCTCTCTCTCTCTCTCTCTCTCTCTCTCTCTCTCTCTCTCTCTCTCTCTCTCTCTCTCTCTCTCTCTCTCTCTCTCTCTCTCTCTCTCTCTCTCTCTCTCTCTCTCTCTCTCTCTCTCTCTCTCTCTCTCTCTCTCTCTCTCTCTCTCTCTCTCTATGTTGCATGTTCACATTCAACAGAGTCAAGCTGGAGGCCTGAAAGATGTAAGTTTTTCTATGCGATATGATAGCGAATATTGCCAGTATAAAGATTCCTGGAGGTGACAGTCAGTTTTTTTCTTCAGAATTTTCCGGTTGCGTCTTTCCCTCAAACCAGTGAATAGAGAGCTTTCTTTGATTTTATAGGTACTTAGACTCCATTCATTGGAAACTGGCACCCTAACTTTTTGGTGTCTCTCTCTCACATAGTTGTAGATATCGTGAAAACAACAGTACATCCTGCATTGTGTGACCCGTGCAATTACTCATTGCCACATTTGAGGCCAGAAAAGTCCAAGAACAGGGAAATAGAAATTCAGCCAGGTTTTACAAAATCAGAACAGGTATGCCATGGCAAAATGTATGGAGACGCAGATCCAAAACCCAGATTTGTGAGATTTAAAGTGGGTTTTTGATCCTCAATTTGGCCCAAATCCGACTTTCGAAAGCCAAAGTTTCCGATGAATGAACCGTAGAGAAGTGCGGGTTTTGTATACCGTATTAGGGAGGTTTAGTTCCCACGTAACGGAAACGCGTACAGGGGTGATCCACGTAAAGTGGATGAAGGGCACCCACGTTGCAATGTTGTGTTTAGTCACACGGAACAAACAAAAGCATGAAGCGAAAGGCCAAAACCTGGTCAAAGACGAAGCTACCCCGGCCTAAGAAGCTCATCCAATATTTTGATTTTGTGCTTCGGAAACTTCTTCAGCGGAGCACCCTCACAGCTCGCACAATGCGCTCCATTCTGATTTTCACCCACGTTCTGGCGGAACGTGGGTGAGCCTCCATACACGGTATGTCGTGAATCAGAAAACGTCTGTACGTGGGTCACTGAGTATCACGTGGTACACACACGTAAAGTACCCA
This sequence comes from Sycon ciliatum, assembly GCF_964019385.1. Taxonomy (NCBI): domain Eukaryota; kingdom Metazoa; phylum Porifera; class Calcarea; order Leucosolenida; family Sycettidae; genus Sycon; species Sycon ciliatum. The sequence continues at coordinate 27,241,333 of NC_088655.1, read as the reverse complement.
CGGATTACGTGGGACTAAACCTCCCTATTCTCAAGAGTACATAACCCCAAGAGTGCAACTGCCTGCACAACCTCTATGCTGCGCTGCGACGGCAGAACTTCACATCACGTGACATGGTTCAAAAGGTTATGCTGGCAAACAGTGCAAAGTGATCACAAGAGAGTTGTACCCAAAGCTGGGCTGCGTACAACCCAGTATCTATCATGCACAGAGTGCAAATAATGTGTACGGGTTCATCATGTGATGTGAAGTTCTGCCGTTGCAGACCCCATAGCTGGAGTTGCACACTCTTGGGGTTATGTACTCTTGGTATTATCCAGAGTGTAAGCTGCATTAAAAAAAAGAAAATTAAATTATCTTGTCCGTTCCCGAAGGGAACTCACGACGGCCGCTAACACCTGATAAACCCTAGCGGCAGATGCAGTGCCTAACGGTGGGGGTGAGTGGATAAGTCTCACAACCACTGGCACAAGTGCCGAAAACGACCCCATAAGCTGCATTTTAACTACAGTAAAACTTGGAATGGCGACCACTCGAACATGGCGACCGCTTTTCCTTGTCACGGACGCATTCACATTCAAAACAGCTCGGACGAGGCGACCACTCGCTCAACGCGACCAACGATCGCGCGCCCGCGCCCGCGTTGCAGCCTGCTAGTGCATATGCATGCACGCATTGCACTGTGCACCACACACGGTAGATCTACACATCAGCGCAGGAAGTGTAGATGTTTTAAAATGGTGTGTGCACGAGACTAGACAGGTCTGAGGCCCCCACCCAGCATATGAGTCGTGATAGTAGCATACAATGACATGTTTTATTATTACCGTATATATTGACCTTTGATAAATACCCACACTCATTTGTGGCCACACCATCAACAGTATCAAATTCAAATAAACTTGCTTGACTCAATAAATACCACTGTACTTTTCCATGCAGCACTGCACTTTTCTCTAAAAAGGAGTGTTTTATAAACAGTATTTATTGGCTTTTGGGCCAATAAATACTGTTTATAAAATACCACGAAGGCCAATAAATGCTGTTTATAAAATACTCCTTTTTAGGGAAAGCGAAGGTCAACATATGTATAATAAATGTAGTAGCCTCAGGATTTATTGCAATTACATACCAGTTATAAAAACCTCGGGCGACCTCGGTTTTTATACTGGTATGTAATTGCAAGAAATCCTTCGGCTCTACATTTATTATATACATAAAAAGTCTTGTATAAAAGCTGCACTTGAATAGAAGCCGCAATTTTGGGCCCATCAAATCACACGTAAGCCTGGTTTTAGTGTTGACATACATAGAAATACCTGTCTTGTATAGAAGCCGGTCTCACATAGAAGCCTGCAAAATTTCACCAAGAAAGTCATAGAAGCCGCGGCTTTTATACAAGGCTTTACGGTATGTACATGTTGTTGTAGGTGTGTGCAGCGTGATGCAGTGATCAAAATGACATATCGCATGTACCCTGAAGTACCGTTGATCCGCCCCCTCTCTAATTCCCGCCCCTGTCGATTTTCTACCTGTGAAGCGACTTCGGCGTATACAACGAAATACGATGTTGAACCGACGCATGCACTGCTGTACACAATACTTGCCAATCCAGGATGAAAAAGTGCACAATTTAGCACATCGAGTCTGATCCTCCACGTCGTTGCACATCGTACTGCACTTGACAGCCTTGATCTAATTCCCGCCCCCTGCCGAAAATCCAGCTGGGAAGCGACATGGCGTGGGGGGCGGATCAACGGTACTTTACGGTACATGTATAGTGAATATGTTCACGTGACCCACTGAACCTGGATAAGAAGACCACCTGGCCAAGGTGACTACTTCTTCTCGTCCCTTGAGTGGTCGCCTTAGACAGGTTTCACTTTACTTCAAGTCCTTGTGACTCACCCAATAACATGCCGACGTGGCTTGCACAACGCTGGTCAAATCAGCCATGAAATGCAGGGTGGATGTCTGTGTTTCGTGACTAGAATCTGGGTGCGGATTACACTCCAGTTCGGCTTGCACTCCGGAAATGTTGGTGCCCTTGGTGCAGAATTGGCTGGGCCTGTACACATTGGATACGCATGTACATATGAGCCAGGGCACGCTAAAATATGACCACAGACCAAAAATTCGTATTTCAGTTTTTTGTTCAAAAATGATCAAACACACCTAATGTTCAATGTATGAAAGTTTTGGATTGATCGGACATGTCTAAGTGTTGCTGCAATGGTATTATATGCAGCACTGTTGAAATGGTGAAATTCTATGTACAGCAATGGGATTGTCATTTTGCACACAGTTGACATGTCCCTTGGTTCATCCTTTCCAGGTCAGTTCCTCTGTCCAGGGTCTTATAGTATGAGGTGACAGGTACTCGGCCACATCCAAAATTCCTATCTCTTTGTCTGTCAAATCCTATAATATATATATATAAGATTTTTCCCAATTTTTGGGAAAGAGTAGATCATACCTTACAACGTAAAGTTCTTTCTTCAAAAACCTGTTGGAGTCTGCATTCCGTGTTTATCAGAGATGATGCCTGCCAAGTTCCACCAGCACAAGGGCTTTACTTTTTCTGTAACAGGCCTTCCCGTGCAAGAGTGTCCAGAATTTTCAAAATCCTATATAATTATAGGATTTGGCCTCTTCAAAAATTGGTTTTGTTCTTCCCAGTTTCCCCTGCCAATAAAAACCATAGTTGGCAATATCCAAGCCTAGATATAGCCCATATGGAGCTAACAAAAACTTTCTATGCATCTATGGCTAAAGAAGAAGCACCTCCTAGGCTAGTACCAAAAGAGTATTCCACAATTAATATGTGTACATACTTGAACACAACTGATTTAGTAAATGCCCCAAACATGTAGTGTCTTTAGTTCATATTGATCTGCGGGCACTTTACAACACTACTTCAATGCTAGGATGGTGCTAATATTCATCTATTCCACTCCTTGTCTATTTCTACCACTTGTAATTGCAATTCATCAGCAATAATTGCACACAGATACCTTTCCTGGGGGTCTTAGCCAGTGAGTAACCTCTATTCATTCATTTTAAATAAGGAGAGGCATTGTGGGAAAGATCAAAATGCATCTTCAATAACATTGCTTCACACATCGACCATTTTCGAGGCGGCAAATGCGTCTTGAAGTCTAATCCTATAATATATGGGATTAACTGGTGACAGACAAAGAGATAGGCAGCTGAGATGGGTGTTCGAAATACCTCCTGGTTGGAGCACCACTGGAGAACCACCAGCAAAAACGCGGTCAACATCTGTAGATAGCCGAAGAAGTTGGCACTCCACGTCCTCTCCATCACACTCCACCTGTACTTTCAGATATACAGTATACACTGCTGCACACAGTCTTCCTCAACATACTGGACGTCACACTCATATTTCCCACACCAAAGCCCATCCGCACACGGTTTTCTCCGCTCGCCAGAGAGTACTGCTTTCGCTGCCTACTGCTCGTGCTAGCGATGTTCCGCATAAGGGTACTCAAATTATCGACTTGAGCAAGTTGAGGGAGCAGCAGAGTCCATTGTTTGTTTTTGCACTTGCAACCAATACCGGCATTGTCCCGGATATGTGCAGCGATGTCCATTCTGATCAAATCATAGGCTGACTCACCTCCCAAGTCAGTGTCGATGCCAATCGCTTGCCAGGTTGTCATCAGAGTAGAATTCCTCGTCACTGCAAGTCGTGGGACTACCAGCATCAATTATTTTATGCTCGCTGAAAGTGTCGCCCTCAAATGACTCGTCGCTGTAGCCATCATCGTCTTCCTTCTGTTTCCGACCCGAATCCTCAAAATATTTCATCCTGCGCATGGAGTGCGAGGATGTCGTCTTCTTCCGCTCCGCAGTACATTACTACTACTAGGCTCTTCCGTCGATACATCGATGACGATCAGTTTTAGGCGATTCAGCGCAACATGGAATACAAACTCAAACAAATAAACTTACTTGCAACAAAGAAATGCATCCGCAACAGTCCAGTCGACCGAGGAGAATAACAACAGCGACTCGCGTTGCACTGCACTTCGTATTTTTTTGCCATGGAATTCAAATCGCGTTTTTCTCGACTTTTTTCCAAAAAAAGCTGTGGTCATGTTTTAGCGCGCTCTGGCTCAATTATTGTATTGTGCACTGCCGGTAATACTATGTAGCATTAAGGATCAGTTATGCCTGATTCGCCAGCTCTCTCGTATATCTATTGGGGGGGGGGGGGGCTTATACCCCAGAAGAGAAACAGCATCTGTTGCGGGGGGGGGGGGGGGGGCACAGCTTATAGATTCACACTGAGCTAGCAAACATATACACAGAAACAATCTCCAGTTAGTGCCACATGTCGGCGACGCAGGCTGCTGTGGTTTGGCCATGTGGTGCGAGAGGGTCCGGAATCCGCCTCGTTCCAAGCACTGGAGCTATCAATCAACACAAACGACATAAAAAAACCCCGTGGCCGTCCGCCATTGCGGTGGATAGATACGATTCGGCACGACCTGAAGGCAGCGGATCTCTCCGTGGAGAGCGCTCTCCAAGCTGCAGGAGATAGACTAACTTGGCTTGACACTGTTGACAGATGCGTCGACTCTGCTCCTGTCTAACGGGTTCAGGGAAGATGCGAGCTGTGTTTATTATTATTATTAGCAAACATCAATTGAGTCTCCCTGTTTGTGTGCCTGTGTGCGTCTCTCTCTCCTAACTCTCTCTCTCACTCTCTCTCTCTCACTCTCTCTCTCTCTCACACACACACACTCATATGCACGCACACACGCACACACACGAGCACGCCCACTCTTTCTCTATTAATCATATCTCTCTCCTGCTTGTGGTGCTGCAGGCTGCTTCCAAGCTGTCACGAAAGGTCTCGAAGCGCGTGGCCAAGATCAAGACTAACTCAACGCAGCTCTTGCACAACCAGCAAGGACCGCCAGACTCCGTAAGCAGTACCGCCTCGGATGTGGCACCTCTTGCTGGGCCTAGCGTGGTCGTTCCCGGCGACAATGCGGCCAACGATGTCGGCAGCCCGTCTAGTACGGGAGGCGGTGGCTTTGCTAAGCGGAAAGGCAACTCTGTGCGTCGCCTGGTGGGCTCAATACGTAACAAGCGCGACTCGACGTTGCAGAGTCCGTCAGAGGGCCGACGGGCCTCGCACGCCTCCACCCTGGGCATGAGCCTGAAGGCGGCTATCACCAGTCCGAGCACGCGACGCTCCTCGTCCGCGTCCACCATGGGCTTCGGCGGTGCGTCAGCGGCGCCCAGCATCGGCCCCTGCTCGTCCTCAACCGCCCTCGTCGCTGAGCTTGGTGGTGGCGACGACGTGTACATGGAGATGGTGGACGGGTGTCCGACTCCGCCGGGCGCATCACTCAGTCGCACCAGCAGCCAGAGCAGCTGCAAGGCCAGCAACTCCGTGCAGTCCTGCTCGCCGTTGCCGTTGACGGCGGTGGTTGCCCCCGCGGCGGCTGCGGTGCCTACGCCCGTTACCGTGACGATGACGGCAGCCGACGAGCCGCTGCCGGCCGTGCCGCGGAGGTCGTCGTCCGTGTCCGCGTGTCGTGTGCCGTCGCTTGGCGTTCGCTCGGCGTCCGAGGAGGTTCACCCACCGGCTCTGGGCCCTACCGAGCCGCCGCCTGCAGCCGCAGTCAATGACAGTGCGGATCAGACGTACTTGTTGGACATGGCCGAGTCTGAAGAGTGCTACATGGAGATGACCGACATCAGTGTGCAGAACAAGCAGACGCCGGAGCCAGAGGACACCGTGCCAGAGCTGCTTAAGAACCCCTCGGTGGATCACGTCGCCGACCAGCCTGTGCTGCCGAAGCCGCCACGTCGCACTTCGTCGGCACGGCGCACCAGAGTCAGCCGCCAGGCGTCGGAGGGGTCCATACCGGCATCGGTGCTTGCCAACATCAACAACTCGGGAGGCAACGACGATGTGGGCTCTCTGTCCTCGTTCCCCGGCCGTGAGGTGGCGCGCTGCTCCCTGGGAGCGATCAGCCTGTCCTCGCTGGAGGAGTTCAAGGCACTGACCGATCCCGATGCCATCTCTCTGGTCAGCATGAGCATGTTCAGTCCGCGCGGCAGCCGCACCGACTCCCTCGACAGCAAGGGCTCGGTGGCGGTGGGGGCGCCCACGTTAGCCCCCACAAACGCGCCGCCATTGCCGCAGTCCGCACGGCCAACGACTGGTGGCAACAGCGGCGGCCAGCAGCAGCCGCAGCTGCCGCCGATGAAGCGTGCCATGGCGCGCGGCGGCCAGGCCAACAGCCTGCCGGATACATTACACGCTGACAGTGGTGCTGCCGCTGCCAATGCGGGTAGTCCTGGCAACGTCAGCGCCAGCAGCCAGGGAAGTACCAGTGGTGGTGGCGGAGGCGGGTATCGAACGGCACGCGGCAGCGTCCGCTCCAAGCTGGCCAGCATGGGCGTGAGCGCCGACGAAACGCTGCTCGCCAAGAAACACGAGATGCTGAGCTCGGTGAAGTCGCTGGCCAGCAACCTGAAGATCAAGACCAGCAAGGGGGGTGATATATCGCGCTCGACCAGCAAGGCGAGCCTCGACTGCTCCGACAACATCTCCATCACCAGCGAGATATCCTTCACGGATCGCACCAGTGGCGTTCTCAAGAACGTCAGCCGCAAGCTCTCCGTGCGCCTGAAGAACTCCATGTCCGAGGCGGAGAGCTCGGCGCGGGAGAGTTTCCAGCGCCTCATGTCCAGCAGCAGCAGTGTGGACGTGAGGGACGCGGCCGTTCCGATACCGCCGGCCTCGTTCATGCAGAGTATGTCGGACTCGATCGACAGCAACCGCGGGCCTCGCATCAGTCACAGTGGCACCGCGTTTGACAGCTCGGTCGACGACGACGACGACGACAACTCGGAGAGCGACAGCACGTGCGACGGGCAGTACAGTCCGCCGACACCGCCGCCGTGTCCCCAGAATCCGCCGCCACATCTCACTGCGCGGGAAGAGGGCCATCACGACCCGTGTAATCCGTACACGGACGACGAGTTCCTGCAGTACGACTTTCCCGGCGAAATCCAGCTCGTTGCCATTCCCATCCGCGCGCACAAGGCCAAGCCGAAACGAAGCAGCACCAGCCGCGTACACAACGCCAAGCCGCCGTCGCTCCACAGCAAGGAGATCAGTTCTGATACGAGTGGTAGTGGTGGTGGTATTGGCAGTGGCAGTGGTGATGTCACTTGTGCAGAATCCGTGTCATCGCTCAACAAGGGCACCAGTACCGATGCCAGTGATGCTGGTGGCGGTGGTAGTAGTGGCGATGTCACCTGCACAGAATCCGCGTCCGAAACGGTCTCCTCTCACGAAACTCCATCCGGTGATATTCGCTGCGCAAAACCCGTACCCGACGCCGTCTCCGCTCAGGAAACTCCATCTAGCGGCTCGGCTGCTGGTGGCGGCGCTGATGATATATACACAAAGTGCACACCCAGCCTAGCAACCTCTGAGCAGGAAGCACCGCCGGCAAGCCCCACCAAGGAAACCAGTCCCGGCACAAGTGGTGGTGGTAGTATTGGTAGTAGTGATGGTGTCGCGTGTACAGAATCCACGTCTGACGCCGTCGCCACTCCGGAAATTCCATGTGGCGGCCCAGCTGCTGGCAGCGACGATGGTGATACTTGCTGTGCAGAATCCGTGTCCAGCACTGCCTCCACTCAGGAAACTCCATCTGGTGACATTCGTTGCACCGAATCCGTGTCTGACGCCGACACCACTCAGGAAACTCCATCTGGTGACATTCGTTGCACCGAATCCGTGTCTGACGCCAACACCACTCAGGAAACTCCATCTGGTGACATTCGTGGCACAGAACTCGTGTCTGACGCCGACACCACTCAGGAAACTCCATCTGGTGATATTCGCTGCACAGAATCCGTGTCTGACGCCGACACCACTCAGGAAACTCCAACTGGTGACATTCGTTGCACCGAATCCGTGTCTGACTCCGACACCACTCATGAAACTCCATCTGGTGACATTCGTTGCACAGAACCCGTGTCTGACGCCGACACCACTCAGGAAACTCCATCTGGTGATATTCGCTGCACCGAATCCATGTCTGACGCCGACACCACTCAGGAAACTCCATCTGGTGACATTCGTTGCACCGAATCCGTGTCTGACGCCGACACCACTCAGGAAACTCCATCTGGTGACATTCGTGGCACAGAACCCGTGTCTGACGCCGACACCACTCAGGAAACTCCATCTGGTGATATTCGCTGCACAGAATCCGTGTCTGACGCCGACACCACTCAGGAAACTCCATCTGGTGTTATTCGCTGCACAGAATCCGTGTCTGACGCCGACGCCACTCAGGAAACTCCAGCTAGCGGCCCAGCTTCTGGCGGCGGCGATGATGATGGTGATATTCGCTGCACCGAACGTGGCACATCCAGCGCAACCGCCCCAACAAGCCTCAGCAGCGTGAACGCGCTCACCTGCAGCGAGTCGAGGTCCGATGCCATGCTGACGCGCAGCTCGTGCACGTCCGTCAACAGCGTCAACATCTCCGCGTGTTCCTCGTCGAGCACGTCGTCGTCCAGCATCGACACCATCGACAGCTCCAAGGACAAGCTGGAGCCGGCGGCGACCGGGTCCAACTCGCAGCCGAACTCCACCATGTGCCCGATGCCGGGCGCGTCGCTGTCCCCGCGTACCAGCGAGGCGCAGATAAACACGGCGTTTGCGCAGCCGGCCGACGGCGACGGCGGCGCGTACCAGCGGCGATCGCGCACCACCTCCATCGTGCGCAAGCAGAGCTTCAGCCCCGGAAAGCGGAGCCAGGAAGCCAAGCTGCCGGCCGCCCCCGCCAACACGGCCGCGTCGCAGCTACCGCGCCGCTCGGCCAGCTTCGCGCCGCACGACTTTAACTACCGCGCCCGCAGCGCCTCGCGGCTGGTGAACGTCCAGGACCTGGCGCCGGACTCGAACGCGGCGCACGTGACGCCCGGCACCGGCCTGCGCAAGAGCCGCAGCATCAAGGGCCAGCAGCCGGACGTCAACATCAAGCGGACGAGCTCGATGCGCCGAAACGTGGCCTCGGGCACGCAGCTGCGACTGGCTGGCGAGCAGCCCATCGAGGAGCTCATGGTGCTGCGCAAGGCCGCGGAGGGCGGCAATGCTGCCGCTACCGCCTCCCCAACACCCAAGTCTCCCGTCAGCCCCTCGTCATCAGTCTCTCACACGGCCGCCGCTAACTCCTCCGCTCGCCGTCGCACCGCCAGCATCAAGGACGCCGGCGGCCTGGCGGCCAAACGCGAGAAGGCGCGGCGATCGGTGCGTCGCCGCCGCCAAGAGTCCGTCGCGTCCAACGACGGAAACCCCTAGTCCATCTCCTCCCGACGGCAACGACAGCGGCTCTGCTGCCAGTAAAACATTGGAGTAGTTCACTACCACCACACTGATCACCACGCACCTGGTGCGATCAAACAATATCCTCTGTAGTGTTGATCACCCCCTTCCCCCACATATCTTTAATAGTACTACAAAACTCATACTAATCCGGTATTTTTGAAAGGATTGGGATCCTTTTAATCCGGTATTATTTATTTTTCTCGCTCCTACCTTCCTTCCTATTTTCGGTACCTTTTTTTCTCGAGAAGATAGAGCCTGCTATATAAAGTAGAGATGATTATTTTCCTCCCCGCCTCGCCGTCAGCTGGTGTTCTCCCCTGAGCACTGGCCAGTCTTACGTCACGTTCGGTCTCTCCCAGTTCGCCATAATATCCACGGGTTCCGGGCCTGTCCTGTGGACGTCTTGTGCATTTCCGTCTGCTCATTCCCGGTGTCTTGTGTTTGTGTGCTCGCTTAAGCTTCTGTATCTGTAACCATCTCATCAATTAGGTCATGAAAGAACAAAGTGTTAAGTTGCAGCTGGCCATGTTACCATGGTTACTATGTGCGTGAAGTGCCTGTCGCCTCTTGTGTGTGTGTGTGTGTGTGTGTGTGTGTGTGTGTGTGTGTGTGTGTGTGTGTGTGTGTGTGTGTGTGTGTGTGTGTGTGTGTGTGTGTGTGTGTGTGTGTGTGCAGAGATGAATTTACTGTCATGTTTTTGCATAGCAGTTTTTGCCATGCAAAATCTAATTTGTGGCGTAAGCTACAAAAAGCATGGATAGCATGTACATGTATGTATGGCAGTTTTCTGCATGTCACTGTGATTTTTGAGTAGCAGTAGATCGATTTTGCGTAGCAAACTGCGATGCGATACAGGATAAATTCATCCCTGGTGTGTGTGTGTGTGTGTGCTAGTTCGGTTGGTGGGTACACGTATGCCTGATAGTGTTGGGTCTGTTGCCAACGGGCTCGGCTGCTTGAAGGTGTAATGTTGTACCTGCCACCTTTGTTGGTTCCAGGGTTCATATACTTTCTATTTGAAGTATACGTACCTGTTAACCATGAACTGCTTCTGGCTAGATTAACTCTTGTGTAATCAATGGTGCTACAGTGCATTTCAAAACTATAGACGCGTAGGGTTTTTGAAATATTTGGAATTTGGCTGGAACATTTTGAGAATAGTTTTCGGAATATTGCTCAGGATCGCTCCACAATTACTCTCATATAGTTTCTAAAGGATTGGATAGCAGACGCCCAATTTGGAAAATTTTATGCACAAAGTGATCACAGATTTTATGTGGTATAGATGCTGGCATAACGGTTTTTGCCTAGGTACGCGTCTATAGTTTTGAAATGGACTGTAGTGAAGCACCTGCTGTCAGTCTGCATGAGTTCTGAGCAAATTTACACTGCAGGGCACCATTATCCTCTGTTCTCTTTTGGCTCAATCCTTGCCCTGTACGTGCGATATGAACGCATTTTGGCTGAGAGCAAGTTCGGCACTTCAAGATATGTGAGATGTGTGAAAAATGATTCTGAACCCAGGTAAGAACACCCTCAACATCACTGCCAAGTTTGGTTTGGATATTCCTAGCTGTTCATGACTTCTGGTCCAAAGAGTGTAGTATACGGAAAAGGGGAACTGCCACCTTAAAAAAGCTCAAAAAGGGCGATATTCCCCAAAAAACGCAATAAAGGGCGAAAGAAACGGGCTTTTCCCAAAAGGGCGAGCACCTTTGGGAAAGGGCTACTCGCCTATCCGGATATCTTTTTTTGCGAAAAACGGGCATGTGCAGTTACGCGATGTCTGACTAGACGGTTACACTGCAGCATGCTAGCAGGCCATACACCAGAGAGTACAATGAGGTATTTCCTGGAATTCGGGTCCGTCTTGTTGTATTACCGCGTTATCTGACATAAGCGCCACATAATTTCAGGGCTTTTTCAAATATTAATTGAGTGACATTTTGCACTACTACAGTCCATTTCAAAACTATCGACGCGTACCTACAGTGCATTTCAAAACTATAGACGTGTAGGGTTTTTGAAATATTTCAAATTTGGCTGGAACTTTTTGAGAATAGTTCTCGGAATATTGCTCAGGATCGCTCCACAATTACTGTATAGTTTTGAAATGGACTGTAGGCAAAAACCGTTATGCCAGCATCTTTACCTCATAAAATCTGTGATCACTTTGTGCATACATTTTTCCAAATTGGGCGTCTGCTATCCAATCGTTTAGAAACTATATGAGAGTAATTGTGGAGCGGACCTGAGCAATATTCCGAAAACTATTCTCAAAAAGTTCCAGCTAAATTTGAAATATTTCAAGAACCCTACGTGTCTATAGTTTTGAAATGGACTGTAACTGTCTACACAAGAGTATTACATAAAGTTTGAACAAGTCCAGAGACTGAGAGCGTGCAGCTTTTAGTACAAACAACGATTATGTAGCACGCTCTAGTGCATGAACAAGAGAACAACGAAGTTTGTACCTTAGCCTTAGTTAGGAGTTCTGCCAAATTACAGCACTGCACAGAGAATGATATACCTTTTCACTGATGGTCCTTTATCACTGTAGCTCCTCATTGGTTTTTTTACCAGGCGTGGGCCATCCCCTGATGTCATAAGTGCCAAATAAAACAAAATTCAGCTTACTGCACAGAGAAACCAACTTCAGAGGCCTGAGGAGACTGGACCGAAGAGAGCGCCCCCCTTCCCACAGCAATCGTGGCATGGATGCGGATCTGCATCCCAGCTTGATCAAGACACAGGACTCAACTGTGTTCGTGACTACTGATCCAGGGTAGAGGAACAACTACAATTGTACATGTAGACCAGAACTAGCAGCCTATATAAATCTTATCTTCTGAAAATTGTAGTCAAGTTGCTGTCTGATGATCGGTTAAAACCGTGAAACTCAGAGTTACAGAAGAAACGCTTTCCGTTCCTCTCAAGTGTGTGTACTAGGCTCTGCACCTTGGTGTATTGAGCACTCTCACGAGCAACCACAACTCCCTCCGAGTAGACCAGAACTATAGACGATACACGGTATCCGTGCTGGCATGCAAAGCACAAATTAATGCTGTTCGACACAAGAGTCGAAATGAGAATCGAGCTACAGTCATGCACATTCTTGAAACCCAAACCTTCACAAAGCCCGGCCACAAAGGACGACCTCCCGTCATAAGGGGAATAGACAGTCCCAAGTCATGCCAACACACACATCAACCAAGCTCACAAGATTTTTGAGGTTAGGAAGTTTTTTTGTTCTAAAATGTAGGATGAAGAATTTACAACACCTAACAGCAATTCTACTGCGCAAGGACAGCAGCCCAAGTTCAAAATTCAAAACAAAGCGAAGCGTTTGCGCCCATAGCTCTGGCCATATTTATTGAGGCTCTGAGTAAAGGATGCTTAAAAATGAATAACTGCTAGATAATTTTCCAAAAGAAAGGTAGGAGGAAAGAGGAGACTATCACAGAGAACGAGGAGAAAGAAGCTAGACGAGAGAGGAAAGGATTATAGAGCTACATACGTTGGCATTATGATGTCTTCTCCTGGGTGATGGTCTCAGCAGTAGGTAGAGTGTTCTTCTCCTGAGTCTCGGCGTGCTTCAGCTTGGTGCGGTCGAAGGAGGCGACTCCGGAGATATCTGGCTTGTCAGACATGATGAGAGAAGATGGTGGTGTGAAAACCAAACGAAGGAAGAGATGGCACAACTGAAAGGACGGCTTGACAGCGAGTTGTGCTGGTCGAATGCCTGAAGCCTCTCTCATACACCACCCGAGAACCGTGGGGGGTCTTCGGCCAGCCAATCAGCGTCGGCTACATGTCTGCTGCATGCAGCACTTTTCCTTTTGCTGCAGGGCGTCGGCGGTCGATCGACGTGGTCATCTTTGCACCAGATACACACACACCGCAAACTGTCGAAGGCACGAAACGCATTATTTGTAGCAGGAGGCAACGCGTGACGCGACGCGTCTCCTGAAACCCGGCACAACTACTTACTTGTACAGTTCTTTGAGCGTCCCACGCACCATATACGGTAGTGCCCCAGAAAGCCAAATGTAGCTGATGCTGCATGACTGATGACCAGTGATGACCAGAGCAGAAATTTTATTTGGTCACATAGTCATTTCCCGATCCCTTCCATTCAGCTCATGAGCTCAGGGAATATTCGAATGTTTATTTATTTTGTTAACTGGTTTGAGGGAAAGAGACAAACGGGATTTATTTATTTTATTCCAAGCAATACATGGCTGGGGTAGCCAATGACCACTTTTCGAATCCGGAAGTTGTCAATATTCATATTATGGTAGTGACGACTGATTCGCTTGTCACGAATCGGACGAATATGTTGTCATTTTGCTTGTCACCGGATCGTGGCATGCTCGAGAACCCTTTGCAACGTGTTGGGGGCGGTCCATAATTATCGATCTTTTACACGAAGAGAAAAAGTTTCGTATATGGGTGGATGGGTCAAGGGGAGTTTCGTTTCGAAAAACACTGACATGTGAGACCAAGAGTGCATAAATCAGCGTCGGCTACATGTCTGCTGCACGTCCGCCTTACAAACGACTACTACATGATTGTAGTACATTGCTTGGTCTGATCTACACCAGGGAGTATTGTACTACTCCCTGAGTATTGTACTACTCCCTGGTCTACACATCGAAAAGACGACAAAGGAAGCAGTGCATGCAGCACTTTTCCTTTTGCTGCAGGGCTTCGGCGGTCGATCGACGGGGTCATCTTTGCACCAGATACACACACACCGCAAACTCACTGTCGACATGTCGAAGGCACGAAACGCATTATTTGTAGCAGGAGGCAACGCGTGATGCGTCTCCTGAAACCCGCGCCCGGTACAACTTACTTGTACAGTTCTTTGTTTGAGCGTCCCACGCACCATATACGGTAGTGCCCCAGAAAGCCAAAAGGATCGAGGGAGCTAGCTGCATGCTGCATGACTGATGACCAGAGCAGAAGTTCTATTTGGTCACATTTCCCGATAGGCCTTGACAGATTATGCTAGCATAATTTTTCGCATAATTCCTACCAAAATCGAGTAATCGCATAATTCGACGCAAATTGCATCAAATTCCATACAGTTGTACAATCACGTACATGTTCTACAAGTACAAGTACAAGTACAAGTACAAGTACAAGTAGATGCACCAGGAAGTCATAGGTTTACGACTCCCTTGATAACTAACTTACTTGTCCAGTCCACTACAATCAGTGACGGCAAGAGTACATAAGTCATAACCCCCTGGGGATTATGTACTCTTGGGCTGTGTTTACATGAAGCGTTTCAACCCGGGTTGAGTTCGACCCGGGTCAGATTTCAACCCGCCATGTGCACAAAGTGAATGGCGCGTTTACATGACGCATTGCGCTTGACCCGGGTTGAAATTTCGCCCCGGGTTGATTTCAACCCTCCCCCCAAGGGGAGGGTTGAAATCAACCCGGGTCAAGAAAATCGTACAAACGTACTTCTGTGCGTAGCTCGCGCCAGGTTTGAACAGCACTGCAGATGCAAATTTCGCGCGAACGGATTCACGTGACCAAACAGGACTGTAGAAGTGGACTTTTGGCGGCATATCAGTATTTGACCCGGGTCAACTGTCTTCATGTAAACGCTCACCTCTTTTGTTTGTCGTACAGACTTTCAACCCGGGCTGAACTCGACCCGGGTTGAAATTTCTCATGTAAACACAGCCTTGGTGACGGTCGTAGCTAGGTCGGACGGTGCGTTGACCCCCATTGAATTACTTTTTTTTTCAGCAATGCGAAAAGCATCATTTCACGAAAATATTAGCATTATCTGTCAAGGCCTATTTCCCGATCCCTTCCATTCATGAATTCAGCTCATGAGCTCAGGGAATATTCGAATATTTGTGGCACACGCAGAGAAAATGTGTACGGATTTGTTGGGTATCGACCAGGGAGTAGTACAATACCGGTATTGTACTACTCCCTGGTATCGACCAACTGCATGTAGAAAACTGCCAAATATGGAAGGGGAAATTCTCAGTACACATTCCACGTGACTTCTCTAGGTGAAACGTAGAGCAGAACAGCATTTCTTTACGTAACGTCGTTACGGGAACGCGAAGAAAGTTCGCGTGATTCTTTGCGTCGCGTTCCCAAAACGTAGAGCAGAACCTCCCTATTGGGTCCTGAAATGCGTCCTGGAAGCTACGGCAAATGTTCTCCTGAGCTAGCTACCTGTGTGCATGTACTGCTGGGTTGAAATTTCTCATGTAAACACAGCCTATGGCTGTGTTTACATGAGAAATTTCAACCCGGGTCGAGTTCAGCCCGGGTTGAAAGTCTGTACGATAGACAAAAGAGGTGAGCGTTTACATGAAGACAGTTGACCCGGGTCAAATACTGATATGCCGCCAAAAGTCCACTTCTACAGTCCTGTATGGTCACGTGAATCCGTTCGCGCGAAATTTGCATCTGCAGTGCCGTTCAAACCTAGCGCGAGATACGCACAGAAGTACGTTTGTACGATTTTCTTGACCCGGGTTGATTTCAACCCTCCCCTTGGGGGGGAGGGTTGAAATCAACCCGGGGCGAAATTTCAACCCGGGTCAAGCGCAATGCGTCATGTAAACGCGCAATTCATTTTATGCACATGCATGTGCATAAAATGAATTGCGCGTTTACATGACGCATTGCGCTTGACCCGGGTTGAAATTTCGCCCCGGGTTGATTTCAACCCTCCCCCCCAAGGGGTACATGGCGGGTTGAAATCTGACCCGGGTCGAACTCAACCCGGGTTGAAACGCCTCATGTAAACACCGCCTATGTGAGTACAATAGCTAGAAGCTCGAAGGTACTCGTAGATTCTACGAGCTTGTACTGTGAGGGAGATCGAGAATAGGAAATACCGTATACGAGCCACGTGGGACACAGACCACACCATATGCATAGCTGTACAGGGCTACAGGCCAGCACTGCAGCTAGCTAGAAGGCCACTAGTGTTTTTTTGTTTTTTGTTTTTTTTTGTTTTTGTGCGCAGGCACTACGTACTAGCAAGAGTAGTTTATCTACTCTTGGTAGTTTATCTACTCTTGGTACTAGCAAGAGTAGGTTTTCATGTACTCTTGTGCCCTGGCTTGGCTTGTGGGATTCGTTGATCTCAGCAAGAAACCTTCACCAAAGGCAAAGGAGCAACCATATGCGCTGTGAGCACTGAACAACCAAGCGATTCTCCATGTGTGGACAACAGGGAGACGTATTGTAATACTCCTTGGGGGCAAGTAAGCAGTGAGCAGGTCAGTGTTGGTACTTACAGGACTCGTAGTAGCAAACGTTTTGGGATTTGGCCCAGATCCGCAATTAATTTATTTTCTGCAAATAATTCGGCGAATTCCTCTCAAGTTCCGCATCTTTCCGCACTTTTCGCCGCATTTGTTGTTGTTTTCTGTGGCAATTTCTTGCACAAGTTTTCGAGAATTAGGGTGCGTTCTTAAAGGGTGCGTTTGGTTGGTACGATCTAGAACAGGATCGAACAGCTGGTGCACATGGAGCAGCCTCATGCCAACCAAACGGTACTCCAGAAACAGAGCACATTTTTGTGGAAAATGTGTGAAACTTGGTGCATTCTTCAAAATGTGTATGGGTCACCATGGTCACTTTGTACGGTACAACGAGTCCAAACCAAAAGCGTATGCACGTGATCATTTGGGACCAAAATCGATGTTCCCGCCAGGTTTCACTGTGAAAAAGTGAAACTGCTCGGTCTGCTCCGGCCTCGAGGCCGGAGCAAGCAGAACATGTTCTGGCCGACCCAGAACAGGTGCAGTCCCAACCAAACGCGCTGTTCTGGTGAATCCTGTTCTAGTTCGTACCAACCAAACGCGCCCATATTCTCTAGCTAGAAGAAGAAGAAAAGAGAAGTCGAAGAAACTGGGATTACTCAAGAACGGGTCTCGCAGAATTCGGAGATATTTTGCACATGTCAAGCAAAATGAAGCGTCAAAGGGGCCCCGATCTTGAGTGACGAATGTATGTGCGTATGCGAAAAGGGAAATGCGTACACTCATGACGAACACGTGGCTTTAGTGGTAGTGCGCACGCGCTGATCCCAAACCGCGGGAATCTCAAAGTTTCAACCACCTCTGAAGCTTGGACTGAGAGCCTCCTAAAAGTCGGAAAGGATATAAGAACAGCTCTCGAACTTTTCGGAGAGTCTCAAACTTTTCCGAGAGGATTTAAGAACGCACCCTTATTCCGCCAATTCCCGCAGTGACAGTCTTAAACGAGAGAGCTTGGAAGCTCAGGGCCCTACGCTGTGCTTTTTTGCCTTGATGACCTAGACAAAAAGAAGCACAGGGATGTTATGAATTCTTATAAATTTCTACTTTTTGTTTTTAGGCATAACCTGGGATTCGAACCCGCACTATCGCCCTGCATGCATCCCCCGATACACTTCGCATACTTGAAGTACCTACTAATTCTTCCAAGTTGCTTCACGTTATGATCTTGTATTTGAAAGCCCTTTTTGAATATGCATTGTGGCCAGCCGTCTTTGATTGTACGGTACGGTACGGGACAGGTACGGTCGAGGGTAATACGACACCATCTACCGCCTTGATGACGGCAAAAAAAGCATAGGGATGTTAAAAAAATTCGATTCTCCTATTTTTTTCAGGCATTACCTGGGATTCGAACTCGCACTATCGCCCTACATATATTCCCACATACACTTCGCATTCATACTCATTCTTCCAAGTTGCATGATCTTGCGTTTGAAAGCCCTATTTGAATAGTGCGGCCAGCTGTATGTGGCCAGCTGTGTTTGATGGTACGGTACGGGACAGATACGGGATAGCGCCAGGCGTGACACAAACACACAAACAAACACCAAACGAGAGAGCTTGGAAGCTCAGGGCCCTACGCTATGCTTTTTTGCCTTGATGACCTAGACAAAAAAGCATAGGGATGTTATAAACTCTTATAAATTTCTACTCTTTGTTTTTAGACATAACCTGGGATTCGAACCCGCACTATCGCCCTGCATGCATCCCCCGATACACTTCGCATACATACTAATTCTTCCAAGTTGGTTCACGTTATGATCTTGTATTTTGAAAGCCCTATTTGAATATGCATTGTGGCCAGCCGTCTTTGGTTGTACGGTACGGTACGGGACAGGTACGGTCAAGGGTAATACGACACCATCAACCACCTTGATGACGGCAACAAAAAGAATAGGGATGTTATAAATTTTTCAATTTTCCTACTTTTTCAGGCATTACCTGGGATTCGAACCCGCACTATCGCCCTACATGCATTCCCCCATACACTTCGCATTCATACTCATTCTTCCAAGTTGCTTCACGTTATGATCTTGAGTTTGAAAGCCCTATCTGAATAGTGCGGCCAGCTGTATGTGGCCAGCTGTGTTTGATGGTACGGTACAGTACGGGACAGATACGGGATAGCGCCAGGCGTGACACAAACACACAAACAAACAAACACCAAATTAAAGCTGTGTGGACCCTGGCTTGCGCCAGACGTTACTGAAGTAACGTCTTCTGCATAGCTACGGGAATTAAAGCTGTGTGGACCCTGGCTAGCGCCAGACCTTACTGAAGTAACGTCTTCTGCATAGCTACGGGAATAATTATAGTCTTTGTGTTTGTGGGTGAATTGGCAAATGATTACTGGGAGCCGCTTTCCTCCAAAGTCCCAGGTTGATCAGAGCAGCCGATCCTGAGTTAAAATCATTATAACGGCTTGAAGTTTCGCTAAATTCGGTGACATCATAATTACATCGGTAACTTGCCCAGAATAGGCCAGATCTGTGACATGAGAGAGGGAGACTTTGCATGGGAGTAGATGGGGAATAACCGATTTCTTTCTTGTTTCTCTGCAAGAACAAACTCCTTGCCAGAAATTTCATCCGGTCAGGATACCAGTAGGGGCCATACCGAAGTTTGAAAGCCACCGACTTATTTGGGACACCGGGGAGCTAAAATACCGCTACAGTCAGACTTCACTTTAATATCCGGTCCTCTTTTATCCGAATCCCTCACCATTCGGAAGAAAACCGTTGGTTACCGATTTACAGCATACATGTATGGCATGCATACATGTGTATGTTCGATTATCCGGTTCCTTCGCCTATCTGGATTTTTTTGTGGAAAACAGAATGTGTGCGGCGATGTCTGACTGTATTGGGACCAGCAGTAGGTTTCCCCAAATCGGCCGGCCGAAAATTTCGCCGAAAATGAAACTCAGTAGGCACCTCTCGAACCACGCGTACGGATACGAAACGAATGCTGATTCGTCACCTGGGTTCGAGGATTCGTCAAAGTCGCCGCGGAGAGCTCGTTTTCACGAATGGAAGCCGCTTCATTCGTGGCACGCTCCGAATCCGTCAGGTACGCATTTTTTGCAAGGTACACATGTTTTGCCAGGTACACATGTTTTCCCTTGATTCCATGATCCATGCACGTGTGCGCGAACACACCCGTACGCCAAGCTACCGGCCATATTCGTAGTTGCCATGCACATTTGCATGACGACTTGCGAAACCTGAATTCTGTTTTCAACGAAACGATTACGAGCCGAATCAAACTTTCGTTTCCGTTTGATTCATAGCAAATGCGAAAGGTCCCTAGTATCGAAAAAATTAATCGCTACGCTTTTCGCCGATTTTCGAGGGCTCCTTTGAGAATTGCCGAAAATGTGCCAAATGTTGCAAAGTGTGTTTGCGAACGAATGATGTTGCTGCAAGTATGACTGCTCGAGCAATCTACTTCAGTACTTGTAGCAGGGTTCTAGCCAAAGGGGGGGGGGGTAGGGGGCGCAGCGCCCCCTACTCTGTTTGCACCCCCCCCCCCTACTCTGTTTGTGTGCTCCCCCTGTGGAAATGTGCCGCCCCCTACTCATTTTCCGATTTCTGTGTTTTCTCTAGCCATTCAATGCAAATGCAGTCGATTGTCAGTACTAGAGGGTTCAAAAAGGCACATTTGCCTAGTATAGGGTGAAGTCGGGTGTTCGCCCTGTACGTTGCATTTCGCATTGGAAGAGAGTTATACTGAAAACGGAAAAAGGGTTACGGGGTAACTGTTTCCCGTCCCCCCTCCCCAACTATTTTGACCTGGCTAGAAGTTAGTTGAACCCTGCTTGTAGTACTAGTGCATTGAGGTCTTGTGACTCGTGTCCTTTGACCTCCTCTCAAACAAACATTAGCCATTAGGAAAATTGTTACCAGTAAAAATCTCAAAATCGGCCGACCGAAAAATTAGCCGAAAACGAGACTTCCCGAAAAGTAGCTAAGCTTTTCGCTGATTTGGGAGGGTTTCTTTGAGAATCGCCGCAAACCTAACAAATCTTCCAATATCACCAATCTTAAAGCCAACATGCCAAAAATTCTTTTAGCCAATTTTCCACTACTTTCCAATTCTGCAGCTGATTTTCGAACAATCAGCTGACCTTGCAGCCGAATCTGATGTATTTTTGAGCCGAGCAAAAAGCCGAATAGGCGAAAAAACGGGCCGATCTGGGGTGAAAGCCTAGTCAGCAGGTCAAGGTGGTAATCCTGAGTTACAAGCAGGGAGTTGTATAGACGTAAACCTGGTTACAAGCAGGGAATTGTGTAGACCCTGGTTACAAGCGCTTAAGCTAAAAGCAGGGAGTTGTATAGACCCTGGTTAAAAGCAGGGAGTTGCATAGACCCTGGTTACAAGCAGGGAGTTGTATTGGCCACGGTTAAAAGCAGGGAGTTGTATAGACCATGGTTACAAGCAGGGAGTTGTTAGACCCTGGTTACAAGCAGGGAGTTGTTAGACCCTGGTTAAAAGCAGGGAGTTGTATAGACCCTGGTTAAAAGCAGGGAGTTGCATAGACCCTGGCTACAAGCAGGGAGTTGTATTGGCCACGGTTACAAGCAGGGAGTTGTATTGGCCACGGTTACAAGCAGGGAGTTGTATAGACCCTGGTTACAAGCAGGGAGTTGTATAGACCCTGGTTAAAAGCAGGGAGTTGTATTGACCCTGGTTACAAGCAGGGAGTTGTATAGACCCTGGTTAAAAGCAGGGAGTTGCATAGACCCTGGTTACAAGCAGGGAGTTGTTAGACCCTGGTTACAAGCAGGGAGTTGTTAGACCCTGGTTAAAAGCAGGGAGTTGTATAGACCCTGGTTAAAAGCAGGGAGTTGCATAGACCCTGGCTACAAGCAGGGAGTTGTATTGGCCACGGTTACAAGCAGGGAGTTGTATTGGCCACGGTTACAAGCAGGGAGTTGTATAGACCCTGGTTACAAGCAGGGAGTTGTATAGACCCTGGTTAAAAGCAGGGAGTTGTTAGACCCTGGTTACAAGCAGGGAGTTGTATAGACCCTGGTTACGAGCAGGGAGTTGTATAGACCCTGGTTACAAGCAGGGAGTTGTATAGACCCTGGTTACAAGCAATAGAGCCTCGCTATCGTGCAGAGCAAAATAATTACTATGGAATCCAGGGTCGAGGCGCACGTCATTTCGGTTAGTAGGGAGGTTCCGGGGTACGATTTTCCGTGCCAAAATCCGTGTGGGCGCTACGGATTTTTTCCAGGCGTGCTCCATACGATTTTTCGGCACAGAGAATCCGTGTGGACTGGCTTTCACACGAACCATGTTTCGTATGGAGATTTTGCGTCATCGGGTGCAGAAAGATTTTTCGCGTACAAATGTGGTACGAGAAACATTGATTTTCCGCGGGAAGTTTTGATTTCGGTACAAATTTTCAAAATGCAAAGGCATAGCGCGGGAATGTGACGTGTTTGCGATCGTAACCTAGGCAATGACGGCAAACACATAAGTTCCGTACTCCGGAACATTTCACTGCTCGAAAACGACGTATAAAAAATCCGTACGATTCCGTAGCGCCTCTACGGATTTTGGCATGAAAAATCGTACTCCGGAACCTCCCTAATATAGTCCCGTGTCGTTTCCCCAGATGGGTATGGCTCCCCGACATGCACACACACACACACACACACACACACACACACACACACACACACACACACACACACACACACACACACACACAGTGACACACACACACGCACACACACACACTGTACTGTACTGCACTTGCTCACTGCCAAAACTGGTCACGTGGGTCTCCCCGGGAGAGGGGAGAGAGACTCAAAAGGAATCTTGGAAAGATGACTCAATTGGCTATTGAACCGCTCAACGGCCGACACCCCCTGAAATCCGCAAACTCTGGGTGGACTTGGAAATGATCCCACTGATGGGCTCACCACATCTCAGTAAGTGGGTGAGGACAAGGTGCAGACAAAGGAAGTGACGGCATCAGGGTACTAGTACTCGTATCCGTCCAGGGATCCAACTGTAGTTACATCTGGCCCCGGTGAAGGTAATACTTGCTGCTAGTGTGGGTGGCTAAATCAGAGTGGATTGAAAGTGTGAACCCTGAAACCAACAAAGGCGGCAGGTACAACATTACACCTTCAAGCAGCCGAGCCTGTTGGCAACATACCCCACACAATCTGGCATAAGTGTACCCACCAACCGAGCTGGCACACACACACACACTTTGGAACTTTGGAAAGCCCATCGCCGAAGGCGATGATAGCTATTAGGCGAGGCAGTAGTTCTTGTGTCGGGATAAATCATTCGGACGGCGAAAGTCGCGGCCGCAGACACAGACGAACACTCTTGGTTGGGGCTGGCTTGGTGGCTTCCGACGGCTACGTTCGCGCCAGTCCCTCCGGTCCTGAGCAAGGTGGTACCATTGCGTCTCCGGGATACCGGTCGCACGCAGGTCTGAAGCTGCCACATCTCTCCAACGACGCTTGGGTCCATGGCGGGGCCGCGTGTTAGTGCCCTCCGCAAACAGGATATGCTTTGGCAACCTGGTGTCGTCCATCCTTGCGAGGTGACCAAGCCATCGCAGGCGATTCGCACGAATGGCCTCCTCCAGCGAGGCTGGCATGCCGCTGCGCTTCGCCAAGTCTTCATTTGACAGGTGTTCCTGCCACTGCTGGTCTCGGGTAACACTCAGGATCGTGCGAACACACTGTCGATGGAACGTGTCCAACCTGCGCAGGAGGGGTGCCTTCAGCGTCCATGTCTCAGAACCATACAGCAGCACTGTAAGGACCACGGCCTGGTAGACCTGACGTCGGATTCCAAGCGACAGACCCGAGTTCCGGAAAATTGGTTGGAGGAGGCTACCAAACGCCCTTGATGCCTTGGCGAGACGAGTTGTGACTTCGGCATCCAGCTCTCCATCGTCGCTGATCGTACTGCCGAGGTAGGTAAAATCGCTGACCACGCCGATCACGTCACCAGCACTCCCAGGCACCACAATATCAGCACGGATGACACTCGGACCAACCGCCAAGAACTTCGTCTTCTGCACACTAACAGTCAGGCCCCAGCCTGACGCACACTGCGTAAATTCCTTCACCATCGTCTCCATGTGCTCGTACGAAGTGGTATACAGGGCAGCATCATCTGCAAATAGCGACTCCGACACGGATAAGTCTGTGAGTCTGTGCTTGGCAGTACGGTCGCCAACCAACTTGCGGCCAATACGATGTTTCATCGGGAAACTAGGCACTGTGGATGTTGAGCGCCAGTGTGCAAGGACGGCAGAGAAGTAGAGGTTGAACAACATCGGAGCCAGGGTGCAACCCTGGCGTAGACCATTCTCCACCCCAAAGCTGTCAGACTGACCACTACCCACGCGAACAGACGCCATCATACCCTCGTGAAGAGACCGGATCACCTGAAGCATGCGCGGAGGCACACCGAGTTTCTGCAGGACCAGCCAAAGCGCTGTTCGGGGGACCGAGTCGTACGCCTTGCGTAGATCCACAAACAAGACGTACAGATCAGATTGATGTTCAATGGCTTTCTCGAGTACTTGGCGGGCAGCAAAGATCATGTCGATGCAGCCCCTACCCTTCCGAAAACCGCACTGAGACTCTGGTAGCCAGTCTTCAGCGAGTGGCTCAAGCCGGTCCTGGAGCATGCGAGCAAACAGTTTGCCCACAACATCGAGCAAGCTGATGCCACGCCAGTTATCGCAGCTATGCCGGTTACCCTTCTTGGGAATGGGGACTATCTCTGCATCACGCCAGTCAGCAGGGACCGATCCAGTTTCCCAAACCCTAACGATGAACTCATGGAGGCGACCCAACAACAGTTCACCACCACAACGTATCAGCTCTGGCAGAATGCCTGATTGACCACTGGCTGTGCCATTCTTCATACGGCGAAGTGCACGTTGGAGCTCCTCGATGCTAGGGACGTCGTCCAGATGTTCACGAACATCCAATGCAGGCATGCTGTCAACAGTGTGTTGGTCAAATTGGCTCTGCGTATTTAACACCATCTCAAAGTGCCGTCCGAAACGAGCACGAACAGCATCCGCATCTTGGATCAAGTTGCCGTTCTCATCCAGCACAGCAGATGTATGCTTTGAAGTTCTGCCCTTCTCAATTTCCTGCAGCTTCCGGATGCACTTCCAGCGAGTGCGCCCATCTTTCTTAGCCTCCTCAGCATCACGCACTACCTCTGATATCCAGTTCTCCTTCGCCATCCGCACAGCCTTTGCCACTGTACGTTGTGCCTGTCGAAAGGCTTTCCGAGTATCAACTGTATCGTTTGACAGCAACGCTTGATGGCAGGTATTCTTGGCATCAATGAGCGGCTCAAGAGTCGAGCTGCTCTCCAAGAACCAGTCTGGTTGAACACGTTTACCAAAACCAATGATGTCAGAGGCAGCAGACGTAACAGCGTCACGGATGCCAGACCACTCTAGATCTATAGACTCCACCGACTCGCTGGGCACTGCAGAATCCCTGGCCAGACGCTCCTGAACACTATCCTGGAAAGCTGTACAAACATCAGTGTTCCGCAGACTCCTCACGTCAAAACGCTTCCGGTTGCCGCTGCCACTTGTACGCCCATTGCGCGGTGGAGCACCACGACTCAGAGCCAAACGTGCACGGACCATGTAGTGATCAGACCAAAATGACGCGCCACGCATGACAGAGACATCCTGACAGTATACGTGCTGATCCTGTCGCATAATGACATAATCAATCAGGTGTGGTTGACGTGTGGCAGGATGAGTCCAGGTTCCACGCTTGCGTAGCTTCTTCCGAAACCAGGTATTCAAAACGCATAGTGAGTTCCTCGCGCAGAACAACAATAAATCCTCACCAGCCTGATTACATTGACCAAGACCAAAGTCACCAATGATCTGATCCCAGGGGGGCCTATCGTCATACCTGTCCCGAAAATCACCAGTTCCGCGTGACCCTACTCTGGCGTTGAAACCAGGTATTCAAAACGCATAGTGAGTTCCTCGCGCAGAACAACAATAAATCCTCACCAGCCTGATTACATTGACCAAGACCAAAGTCACCAATGATCTGATCCCAGGGGGGCCTATCGTCATACCTGTCCCGAAAATCACCAGTTCCGCGTGACCCTACTCTGGCGTTGAAATCGCCCAGGAGTACAAAGATGTCGTTACGGTTGACTCTGTCAACGATCGCCTGCAGGTGTCTATAAAATGTCTCCTTCACGCTGAATGTCGCTTTGTTGGTGGGCGCATAGATGTTGATAACAGACAAGTACTGATCACGGTGACATCGATCTCCGCGGGGTAGTTTGTCCCCCTTCGCGTGAAGTAGGATACGAGCCGTGACGATGCGCGAGCTTACGGGGTCCCACTGTTCTCCGCCACGCCGCCACGCCGCCGACATCTCTGGATTCATCCAAATTCCAACACCCTCGTTCCGTCGGGCTGGTTCTCCCCCTGTTGGGATTGGGCGACCAGAATGAACGAAGGTACAATTGCCGATGGGCCACACATCACTGCCGAACCACTTCGTCTCTTGAATTCCCGCAACTCCGACACGGAATTTTACGAGTTCCGCCGACAAAAAGTCCAGACCTCTGTCCACTCGCGACACTGACTTGTTTTTCCTACATATCCTGGCATCACCTGTGTCCTCTACAAGGGACTGGACATTCCAGCTCGCCATAAAGAGAGTCTCTCGCTCCTTCCTCGACTTCCTCATCGTCCTCATCCTCGTCCACAACTATTCGAAAATTTGAAAAATTTTCAAACAAGAAACACTGCCTCGTCTCGCTTGTGCTTGTGTACCTACTCCCAGCAGAGCGCAAATCCACTGGGACATGCTGCAGCAACCATGGCCTGGTCTACACCACACAGCCATGGCTGCAAACGCAGCTATCCTTCCATTTCGGTCAGCACACACACACACACACACACACACACACACACACACACACACACACACACACACACACACACACACACACACACACACACACACACACACACACACACACACACACACACACACACACACACACACACACACACACACACACACACACACACACACACACACACACACACACACACACACACACACACACACACACACACACACACACACACACACACACACACACACACACACACACACACACACACACACACACACACACACACACACACACACACACACACACACACACACACACACACACACACACACACACACACACACACACACACACACACACACACACACACACACACACACACACACACACACACACACACACACACACACACACACACACACACACACACACACACACACACACACACACACACACACACACACACACACACACACACACACACACACACACACACACACACACACACACACACACACACACACACACACACACACACACACACACACACACACACACACACACACACACACACACACACACACACACACACACACACACACACACACACACACACACACACACACACACACACACACACACACACACACACACACACACACACACACACACACACACACACACACACACACACACACACACACACACACACACACACACACACACACACACACACACACACACACACACACACACACACACACACACACACACACACACACACACACACACACACACACACACACACACACACACACACACACACACACACACACACACACACACACACACACACACACACACACACACACACACACACACACACACACACACACACACACACACACACACACACACACACACACACACACACACACACACACACACACACACACACACACACACACACACACACACACACACACACACACACACACACACACACACACACACACACACACACACACACACACACACACACACACACACACACACACACACACACACACACACACACACACACACACACACACACACACACACACACACACACACACACACACACACACACACACACACACACACACACACACACACACACACACACACACACACACACACACACACACACACACACACACACACACACACACACACACACACACACACACACACACACACACACACACACACACACACACACACACACACACACACACACACACACACACACACACACACACACACACACACACACACACACACACACACACACACACACACACACACACACACACACACACACACACACACACACACACACACACACACACACACACACACACACACACACACACACACACACACACACACACACACACACACACACACACACACACACACACACACACACACACACACACACACACACACACACACACACACACACACACACACACACACACACACACACACACACACACACACACACACACACACACACACACACACACACACACACACACACACACACACACACACACACACACACACACACACACACACACACACACACACACACACACACACACACACACACACACACACACACACACACACACACACACACACACACACACACACACACACACACACACACACACACACACACACACACACACACACACACACACACACACACACACACACACACACACACACACACACACACACACACACACACACACACACACACACACACACACACACACACACACACACACACACACACACACACACACACACACACACACACACACACACACACACACACACACACACACACACACACACACACACACACACACACACACACACACACACACACACACACACACACACACACACACACACACACACACACACACACACACACACACACACACACACACACACACACACACACACACACACACACACACACACACACACACACACACACACACACACACACACACACACACACACACACACACACACACACACACACACACACACACACACACACACACACACACACACACACACACACACACACACACACACACACACACACACACACACACACACACACACACACACACACACACACACACACACACACACACACACACACACACACACACACACACACACACACACACACACACACACACACACACACACACACACACACACACACACACACACACACACACACACACACACACACACACACACACACACACACACACACACACACACACACACACACACACACACACACACACACACACACACACACACACACACACACACACACACACACACACACACACACACACACACACACACACACACACACACACACACACAAGCCGACAAAACAATATGCAGACACACATGTGCACGCGAATACACAGAGGCACATGTCCACACAGATACACAGACGCACATGTACACACAGATACACAGACACACATGTCCACACAGATACACAGACGCACATGTCCACACAGATACACAGACGCACATGTCCACACAGATACACAGACGCACATGTCCACACAGATACACAGACGCACATGTCCACACAGATACACAGACGCACATGTCCACACAGATACACAGACGCACGCACATGTCAGACGCACAGACGCACATGTCCACACAGATACACAGACGCACATGTCCACACAGATACACAGACGCACATGTCCACACAGATACACAGACGCACATGTCCACACAGATACACAGACACACATGTACACACGAATACACAGACGCACATGTCCACACAGACGCACATGTACACACAGATACACAGACGCACATGTCCACACAGATACACAGACGCACATGTCCACACAGATACACAGACACACATGTCCACACAGATACACAGACGCACATGTCCACACAGATACACAGACGCACATGTCCACACAGATACACAGACACACATGTACACACAGATACACAGACGCACACATACTAATACACATATTCGCACATACGCAAATACACAGTCTCACACTGCTCAGAACGAGTTGTGGCAGCTGGAGAGAGTCGCAGCTCGATGCACCTACATGTACGTGCACAGCCTTATACACATAGAGAGAAGAATGAAACAAAGCATTTCGGCTGTAACTCAGTGAGTTCCACGGTTTCACTGCGCCGATCATATCACCACCAGGGAGTCGTAAAATACCGGTATTTTACGACTCCTTGATCACCACTATCGCTGAAACCGTGCGTTCTTAAATCCTCTCGGAAAAGTTGGAGACTCTCCGAAAAGTTCGAGAGCTGTTCTTATATCCTCTCCGAATTTTAGGAGGCTCTCCAAAGCTCTCCAAGCTCTCCAAGCTTCAGAGGTGGTTGAAACTTGGAGATTCCCGCGGTTTGGGATCAGCGCATGCGAACTACGACTAAAAGCCACGTGTTCATCATGAGTGTACGCATTTCCCTTTTCGCATATGCACATACATTCATCACTCAAGATCGCGGCCCCTTTGACGCTTCATTTTGCTTGACATGTGCAAAATATCTCCGTATTCTTCGAGACCCGTTCTTGAGTAATCCCAGTTTCTTCGACTTCTCTTTTCTTCTTCTTCTAGAAGCTAGAGAATATAAGAACGCACCCTCAGAGTTACAGCAGAAATGCTTTGTTTCATTCTTTTCTTTATGTGTACTCAGACACAAATACACAGACAGACAGACAGACACACACACACACACACACACACACACACACACACACACACACACACTGATACAGGGCGTTCACAAACACGCATAGAATATGAAAAGAGAGAGAGAGAGAGAGAGAGAGAGAGAGAGAGAGAGAGAGAGAGAGAGAGAGAGAGAGAGAGAGAGAGAGAGAGAGAGAGAGAGCGGAAATTCGATTATGAGCTGCGTGAAGAGTCCATAATCAAGAGCACACATGTGTCATGTCTTTCCTGAGGGCCAGCTGCGCATATAGCAGGCAGCCTTCAGTGCATCATGCAGCCACATCCACGCAGACACAGACAGTTCAAAAACTCGAATACCACACTTTCGTTAAAACCCCAACTTTTGTGTTGAAATGAAGTTCATCGCAGCACCGAACATTCAGACATGGCATCCATAAGCCGGTAACCGCAACATGAAGGAATCGAGCCAATAAAAAGCAGGTGTGCTTGCACTGGGAGATCGTGGGTTTTTAAGTTAATGACTGCAGGGCCAGATGGTGCCCAGCCAGTACAACGTGCATGCAGTGAATGGCTGCAGGGGCCAGATGGAGCCCAGTCAGCCAGTCAGTGTAACGTGCATGCAACGAAGGCAGCGCACCACACACCGACACGATCATCACAGCTGCATGCATGCACACACACACACACACACACACACACACACACACACACACACACACACACACACACACACACACACACTCTCTCTCTCTCTCTCTCTCGGCCGGCAAAGTTGATCAGAAGGCACGTCCAAAGTTCGCAGCATGCGCACTGCCACGACCAAGTCTCATCTTGTTGGCTATAAAAGTTATGAAGCGGACAGGATCTGGGACCGAGTTCTTAGGTTGCCTTTCAGCACTATCAGTACTCCTAGAGGTTAAAAAAATTGAAGGTAAAAAATTCGGAACGATGCTCCACGCGGCTTCATTGTAAAAAAATGGGGAAAATAACTAAGAAATTTTGGAGATCATGCAGCTGCATTATAGAAAGAAAGGGGGGTTCGTGCGCACAACACAGACAAATAAAATAAAATAAACATACGATATTACTCATCTTTCCAGATGTCTGTGTATTGGTACGTATGAAGAAGGACGAAACTGTTCTTGATCTGGGTTTTTTTTTCTTACTCAATCACTCACTCTGTCTCTTTCTTCTCTCAGACACACGCACACACCCACACACGCACGCACGCACACACACACACACACACAGTTGCACGCACGTGCTAATAATCCATCTCTCCTGCCACTCAAGTCGCAGAAGTCATGTGTTCAAAACACGTCGAATTGTCGAAAACTTACTAGCAAGCCAGGGTAGACTAGACAGGCAGCGGCTGTGTTCACGAGGAGGCATACCAGGTTAGGTGAGTACAACGCCTCCTTGGCACAGTACACGCACCGACAGATACCCGCCAAAACAGAATGGCCATATAGCATGTCGCACCGCTACAGTACAGCAATGTCGGGCCGGGGCAGTCGAAGATGACCGCCTGGTGTAGGCATCGTGTTCGTACGCCTGTCCCCCGGACGGTTGTCAACGTACTAGTAAATAGGCACATTAAGGGCAGTACCTAGAGCCGAATGGGAGCACAGAATGGCCGCAGTGCAGGGCCGAACGTGACGAGACATCCGTTCAGTAGTTAAACCGCCTTAGAAACGACTGCGACGCTGACGCTCTCTCTCCAGTTTTTTCGGCAAGTGGCAAGCGGCCAGGAGAAGAGGCACTAGGGATTGCAGCTATGCCTGTCCCTTGGTTCAAAGAAACATTGACAAGCATGACTCGATAACCGTCCCTTGGTTCACACAATCATTGCCAGGCGTGACTTGATGCGGTATTAGGGTTCTTCCCGAGAGCGTATGGGCAGCGGCACGTCAAGTCACCAAGCCCTAATACGGAATCGTCTCTATGATACCCGCCTGGCTGACGCAATCGTTGATGTCCTCCAGCGTCAGGCGCTGCGCGAGCAGTTTCTTCCGCTCGCCGGCGTCCATCAGCTTCTTGGCCAGCTTGCACCAGCCGCCGAGGTCGTCCGTGGGGCCATAGCGACGCACAAACTCCGCCTGCAGCGTACCGTTACGGCGGAACGAATGATACGCGTGGAACATGTCTGCGTCGTCGGCAACCCGCCCGATGTGGTACGCCAGCTCCCCAACCGTCTTGTAGTCGAAGACGTTCACGTAGGACGCGGCGGTCGGCGCGTGTATCGAGTACAGCGGGAACTCGTCGTTGAGCGAGGCCACGATCGGGATGGTGCCGATGCGGAAGTTGCGGTACCACTTCTCGGTGACGTAGTGCCGGCACAGACGGTTCTCGATGCTGAGCAGGAACTTGTACGGCGTGAACATGTCCTCGCGGCCCTGGTCGGGTAGGATGCGCCGGTTGTGCATGCACCGGCCGTAGCTGTGTACGGGCAGGCGCTCCATGAGCGCGCTCAGCACGTGCTCGCGGCCGCTGTGCGAGTGGCAGTTGCTGACCAGCGCCGCCACGGGCACGTTGAGCCGCTCCTCGAACGGCACCGTCAGCGGCCGCCGCACCTCGCTCACGTAGCAGCCGCCCGTCCGTACGTACTCGTGCGGCAGCGCGGCGTCCGGCCGGTACGACCGCAGCAGGTGAACGCCGCGCTCCAGCAGCAGTCGCATGCGCGGCGTCATCGGGTTCGCCTCCATGGAGAACGCCGCCACCAGCTGGTTGTCGTGCACGTCGGGCAGCTCCACGTCAAAGTCGAGCCGGTTCATGTGCAATTCGACGATGTCGGCCTCGACCAGCAGCCGTCGGTCCTCCGTGTATGTCCAAACCACGCCGTCGCAGCACTGGAAGCGCGCCAGCAGCTTGCCGTGCGGGAACATCGGGTGCCCGAACAGCTTGTTCCACAGCAGCACCAGCAGGACCTTCTTCTCCTGCTTGGGCCGGCAGAGCGTGTCGAGTTCGTGTCCGCAGTTGGAAGGCGTGTTCACCGGCATCGGCCATGCCCACTTGTTGATCGCGCCGGCCCACTCTCGCGTGCCGATGATGCGATCGCGGTCCACCGTTACCGAGGACGACGCCACAGCGGCGCTCGGCGCGGCCGGTTCATTTTTCCCCTCGAGGTAACTTGGTGAGGCCATGACCAGAGGGCGGTGGTTCAGGTCCACAGCCTTCACCTCGCCACTGTACGTGGGCACGGCAGGTCCACGTCTCAGCTGGCCGACGTCATCGTCGCTCATTTCACCTTCAGCACTATCCGTCGTTGTTGCCAGTGGGCTGCCCCTGTACAGCAAGTGTCCAGCGAGACTGGTCACGAGCAGCGCACAGCACAGTACGAGGACACGGCAGACCCATACTCTCGGCATTGGACTGTGGCGGTCTTCACACTGGCAATGACCCAAACGTCCGTCCTGGTGCTGCTGCTGCTAATCCCAGTTCACAGGAAAGCGAGAAAATACTGACAACTGCAACACCGACTCAAAACTGAAACGATCCCCACAAATGTTTCGGCTCGCTGAACATAACGCCAGCCTACATGCACTGTACTGGCCGTTGGAAAGAGTCTTATCCGCAGTTGTCTTTTGCACGTGTTATGGGACTCCAAACCGAACGAGAGCAGTTACTTCGACATGCACTTCACCCGAGCAGGAACTCCACGCCACAAAACAGACAAACCTCAAAATGTGCAACCACCAAAAAAACTCTCTCCAGCTCCTCTGTTCGAAAGTACAAATGCATGCGCGCGTGTGTGTACCAATGAAGTAGTTTGAACGGCAAGCCAGCATGCACGCAGCACGAGGTCGCGTAGTAGGCAAAATACCATGACGTGACCAGTCCGTGCGCCAAGGGGTACTCAAGGGCTGATTTTATTTGCAACCGCGGGAAACGAAGTCACCAAGACGCCTTCATTTGAGGCTTTTGGAATTGGAGAATTTATTGAATTTAGGTATGGCTCTCGTCCCTTCTAGAGAACTAACCAAGACCCTGTGGGGGCAGAAGGAGACTTCTTTGGCTCCGTGAATACACTAGCTATGCGGTGGTCTAGTTAGTTTGAGTGTGTGGTTCGTATTCAAAGTGTTCCAAGCCGCAGTTCACTCGAAGGTCATCGTGGATACGTCTGCACTTGAAAATCAAGGCTGGAAAGGACTGCCTGGTGTGTCCGAACGGTATGTTTTGCACTGAAGGCATTTTTTGTATGAATTGTTGAAAGTGTCTACTTGTTCGAAATGCAAAAGACATGGTCGTAGATCCTTGGCCCACAACACCCCACTAAATAAACTATGACCTGTCGTGAAATTATGTGAAATTGATCAACACAATCATACACAAATTATCCTATGGCAAAGTACTGCAAATGCAAATAATAGCATCCCTTTACCTAGGTCATGTTTGTAGGGCCTTATGCCACATCTTTGCATGATTTCCTCATGCAAATCGTGTGCCTAGCTTCGAAAACACATTGCGCTAAGTGCCGAATATATACCTGTGAATCAGAACAACAGCACTCACTATTGCTTTCATGAGTGGTAATGGTCAGCTGAAAGGAAACTTCTATCCATCAACTCATAAGTAAAGTAATGACTAATCTCCTTGCTGCGCATGTGGTTCCTTCGTATTTACATGTACCGTAAAGTACCGCCAGAGCGCCCCACCATCTCGTCCTTTCGGGGTCGTATTGTGGGGGTGGTCTCCGGTCTGTAGGTTATACGACACGAACTTTGTACACATATTGCACGTTCTGCAGACAATCTGTGCCTTCGAGCGGACACGAGCTCCACACAAAAACCTGCTTAGTGTGACCTTAGTACACTAAGTTGCTCACACCGTACGAACTTCGTTGCACTCTGCCACACGATTTTCCTTTCCCTGGCTGTATTATATAAATCTGTCGCAGCAAAATCAAGGTGGGGCGCTCTCGCGGTACTTTACGGTATGTGCGCCTCTCTGTGTTCGGTGAATGATTTTGAATATTTGCGCACGACTTCAGGATAGTGCACATTGTATGCATGTACCTGCATATGTAATCCTTTCATGATTTAAAAATTAGGAGAGCCGTGCTTCTCATCACCGTGGACAAGTAAATGTCGGCCAATTACGTAGCGTTTGGAGATTTGCACAAGTACAGTTGCGTGTCGATTATGCGGCAACCGTGGAATAAAATGAATATTCTGGACGACTGAAGCTACAAAGCCATCTTGTGTTAACTTAACAGATAAAAAAGACAGTACTTCGAAGTACCTGTATTTATCACTAGTATTACCCTGAGACAGTCGTGCTCATCTCTAGAGACTGGCTTGTATTTAACTCTACGTAATGGCAACTTTCATGATGCTGACTGTCTACATTTACTTGAAGTAGGACTATAAATACTAAATATAAGGTCTATAAGCTGTCAGTGCGGTGCTGTTGGATACCCGACATGCCATGTGACTGACCGCCAGATACTAGTAAACGACATGCGATTGTACCGGTCACAGTGTAGCTGGGTTTTCACGACAATTTGAAACTTATACGATTGTGAGAAAAGTTCAGAAACCACACTTACACATACACACACACACACGCACACACACACACACATGCGCGCACGCGAGCGTGTGCACACACACACACACACACCTGTCCTGTTCTGTTGAGCCACTACCACAACTTAGCACAAGGATCGCATCGGCCCCAAAGGGGCAGTAGAGCGAAAGTGAGAGGTGTTGGCTTCGAGTTCACCTATCTCTACGGTGAACGCAACCTCGATCGAAAGTCATGCCAAACGGATTTATCTACCACACGCGCGCGCGCGTGCGCGTATACAAAACGGAGGAAGGATTACTTACTCTCCCTGTATGATGTTTCTGTTGTATTCGTGAACAATGTCATTGATGTTTTTCCATGCATGTTTTTGAATATGCGAGCATAACTTCCAACATCAAGCACATTCTTGCTTCTCATCAGCATGTACAAGTTTATGTTGGGCAGTTATGTAGCGTTTGTTTTACCGGCTGCGTTTGTTTTACCGGCTGCGTTTGTTGGTGCTTGCAGGTCATTGGCATGCTGTCTGTTTCACAGAAGCTCGTGTAACAGGTTCACCGTACAGCTATGAATGCAATGTAGCGTGTTGAAGCCACTTCGGTATGACGTGATGCCTAATTTCCTGGTTGTACCAAAATTGCGAGTATGCAAGTGATCGTCAAGCCTGCCCCTGTACAGTAGCCGTCTTGCCTTGTTACGCCTGGTTCTGACTCTGCGTTCTCGTTTACTCCATGCAATGTTACAAGGAATACTGCTCCCTTCTCAAGCAATTCATTGGCAACAAAACGCTCGGCTATGCCCTGTAACTTTGCTGTGCGGTTTGTGCTTTGTCAATGTTGTGTACCAGTTCATGATCTGTGCTTGCTGGTCTGTTTGTTTTCTCTCGCACAATTGAGGCGCTGTAGCACAGTGTACAGTGTCGATCATCCTGCCCAGGCTCTGATTTCACGTACCACAGTACGGTTTCTCTTGTTGCTCACTGTAATGTGCATGATACAAGCTCCTTGGTACTCCATCATCACCTGGTGCTGTTGCTGCCATTGTTGGACCCTGCTGATATCCTTCTCGCAATGCCCGAACGTTGTTCCAACAAATGCACAACTCGCTCTTAGTTGTCACATTCGGTTTGGTCTCGTTCCAGTCTTTCGAATTGAGTGAGTGCGTAAACTTGTATGAAGTGGTGGAGCAAAAGCCGTGTGCCGGCAAACATTCAATGTCCGGGTGTAATGACGCACCAAGGTCCCGGGACTTGCGTCCAATTCCTGAGTGATTTTTGTGTGCCTAGCCTCTAGGTATCATACCATATTTGTTTGGTTCAACCGTTTTGGATGCCCACTGCACTACCATTCACTGTATTATGTGTGTATGTTATCCAAGAAATCTCCCATATTTTTGGGTGGACAAACGTCGCCATAAGTCAGTAACCTGGCATTTTGCACTAACAGAACTCCTAGGATATCAGCGCCGTCTCAGTACCTGGGGACAGTTGTAAAGAAAAAGAAAAAATATCCTTGGCCCACAATGCCCCACTAAATAATCCGAAGGGTGTCGCGAAGACGACAATTTCCTTACCTTTCTTTCGTGGACGAAAAAAGACACTTCGCTTCGTCCGTTGCGCATGAAACGAAACATGAGGGTAGTGTTTATCAATTAGAATAGGTATCATGCACGAAGGAATAGCGAAAAGGTACTATGCTCGAGCGCTGGTCGTCGTCTTGTTTGTCAATTTTGAGTCCCATTGAGAATTTTCTTCTCCAGACCTCTCAAATTTCCCGCGGTTGCAAATAAAAGTGCAACTTCTAGACGACTTTTTTGAATTTGGCGCACGGACTGGTGACCGGTGACCTGCATGATGTACAATTACAAGTAACAGTACAACTCGTATGATGACGTATCCCACTGTATCAGTATTCCCAAGATCGCATAAACAGTGTACCGTATATTCTCTATTATAAGCGCGGTGCTTATATTTTTTCAACACCCCTCTACGCCGTGCTTATATTGGAGACCGCGCTTATATTG
Organism: Sycon ciliatum; assembly: GCF_964019385.1. Lineage (NCBI taxonomy): Eukaryota > Metazoa > Porifera > Calcarea > Leucosolenida > Sycettidae > Sycon > Sycon ciliatum. Next base: position 27,203,366 of record NC_088655.1, on the reverse strand, counting down.
GAGACCGTGCTTATATTTTTTCAACCAACACATCCATACAGAGCAAGAAGAAATACATGCTGGATATCATGCATGCAGCATTGATTTCCACCAAGACCGTGCTAATAATAGAGACTGTGCTTATAATAGGGAGGTTCTGCTCTACGTTTTGGGAACGCGACGCAAAGAATCACGCGAACTTTCTTCGCGTTCCCGTATAGTCCATCAGCCAGTGGTGCTAAAGTGAGTCCCCTGTTGCACTTACAAATCGAACACCTGGAACTGACATCAATCGACAGCAAAAGCATCACTGAATCCAACCTGCCTACTTTCCCTGGCGAAACTCTTGCACTCCTTTTACAGTGCGCCTTGGAAGTTCGACAAATTTCTTCTTCTTCATCAGCCATTACGAGGTTTTCCATCCGTTTTATCAGGACATCCAATGCGTCTTCAGTGAAAAACGTGGAGTTTTGTCAACGTTTGGTGTGGTTTTCCGTGGCGATCGACCTAAAATCGCGAAATAAATCGCCGTCGATTTGAGCAGAGGTGAGTTGGCTTGGAGCACGTACAGATTCAAAAAATATGTGTACATGCGCACCGGGAAGAAGATGAAGATGCTCACCATTTTCAAATAACTAATTCAAAAAACTACATGACTATTGTCAAGAGTGGACTCTTGCTATTGTACTGCAATTGTTGTAGTTACTTGTTTGCAACTACAATGGTATCAAGTAGATAATCAAGCGAGGTACACAGGGATTGATGGCTGATCAAAGCCCAAGGGACCAGCCCGAGGGCTTTGATCAGTCATCAAGCCCGACTGTACCTCGCTTGAATATGCTTCAGACGATCCCCAACAATTTTTTTGATTTTGAATTCAATCGCCTTATTCTTTGGGTGATCTCGAGTGTGGTAGATAGTACTTCGAAGTAGTACAACTGTAACTGTACTACTACCTGGTTGCAACATGTTCAAAGCAGCCTTGCCTTTATTTCAACTGTTTGCTGTCAGCATCCAGAGCCATGGCGTTTGCTAGTTTATCGTAATGGAGAAGAGAACTGCAGGGCATTCACTCGATGTACAACATCCATCGCCGCAGATTCCTTACTTTTAGCTCTCCACGTTCCTTATTTTTCCAGGGATCAGGACCTTCCCGGGGTGATTCCATTCAGGGTGGAAGCGTAGATCACACTTTTGCCAAACAGTAAAAACTCCGCTTCAAACCTGCTTGACATGACTCGGGGTGCACACTTCGGAAACCCGAAGGTGGATGATGTTCAATACTAGCTCATTGTAATCTTCCTGAAGGTATGTATTCGGATGCTCAATTAAATAGAACAGTGAAAGAGATGTGTAATGGAACAACACTCAACAACTTTAGGCGAACAACAATTTTATTGTAATTTGAATCCAGGCACACGTGTAATACGGAAACTGCAATGGTTTACACTGCAAATCTTCTCGATTTGCAAGATTTTTCCCGTAATTCACAAAAATCTGAAAGTTCATTCCTGAAACGCGCATGGCACTGATTGGAGATTGGGTTTAGGTCACAACAATGGCTGTCGATGAAATGCCAAAAATGGTCACTTTGTCGGCTTCCCCCTGCAGAGCGTGCAAGTCGTTTACTCTTTTTATTTGCGGATTCGGTGTACAGGGTACCTAACCTCCCCATTGAGGCCAAAATCAAGTATTCGATTTCTAAGTGCAACAGGGTGCTTGAATTTGACGACTTCTGAGTTCTTGGCTGATGGACTAGTAACGACACGTAAAGAAATGCTGTTCTGCTCTACGTTTCACCAAGAGTACTTGGTTTCACCTAGAGAAGTCACGTGGAATGTGTACTGGGAATTTCCCCTTCCATATTTGGCAGTTTTCTGCATGCAATTGATCGATACCCAGCAAATCCGTACGCATTTTCTCTGCGTGTGCCACAACGTAGAGAACCCCATCTCCGCGTAGAAATCTGGAGCCAAAACACGCGAAGCCGTAGACTCTAACCCAGACACTTGCTCTCTACGTGATTTCTCTACGTTTCACGTATAGCAGAACCTCCCTAATGTTTCGAAAGGGGCTCACAGTGTGCTAGTATTAGAGACTGTGCTAGTAATGGAGACCTGTTCTTATAATAGAGAATATACGGTATTCTATGAATTTTTTTTTGAACTTTGTTTTACTTCGCAAAATCCAAACGGGAATTTCTTCCCAATGCATGACAAGGTAGCGAAGAATTAAGAGGGAAGAAAAGAGAGAGAGAGAGAGAGAGAGAGAGAGAGAGAGAGAAAGAGAGAGAGAAAAAAGGAAAGAAAGAAGTGTGTATGCACTGGAAATGATAGTCAGCTGGAAATCGGATCCATTGTCAAACATGGCATTTGCTACTGTTCCATGTAGTCAACGAGCAATTGCGTAGGGTACTGCTGCAGCTTTGAAGGTCTCCAGAGTTGTGCTGGAGCGGACGTCTCCAGGTAATCTGTTCCATTTACCTGTAGCGTTGAAGGCGTACCTCGACTTGCCAGCGTTTGTTCTTGCAACTGGAAGACTGAGTCCGTCCTGCTGCTGAAGGCGGGTTTCTCCGGTCATTTGTGGAGTCATTAGTTCTGTGACGGACTGCGATGTCTCACCGTGTAGGCTCTTCCACACAAGAGCTAAGGTGTTCTGGTGGAAGTGCTCTGACACCTGGAAAACTCCCAGCCGGGGCAGCAAAGGTTCAGCTGAGTGTCGCGTGGGCTGGGGGGGGGGGGGGGGATATGATCATGATAATTATTATTATAACGAACCCTGCGGAACCCTGCGGGAGAATATTATTATGGGAACAGTAGTTCTTTATAGCCGACGTTCGTTATAACAGAAATGCACTCACACTATACAAACAACACGTCTCTGTATGTAGCCTGCGTAGGATCTGCATGCACTAAGATGACTTGGTAAGTAAAGGTTATCATGCCGCCGGCCCTACAAGAAATGGTTCGTTGTAAACAGTTCGTAAACAAAAATGGTCACTAGTCTTTTGTATGGGTTCAAAGAGACACAAGCCGGTGACAAGGACACCATTCGCGAAATAATTTAATTGGCTATACAATGAATGCGTTATTGTGGAGTCGACTATACAATGTACCGGCACAGTCAAGCTGAGCTAGATTCGTTAGTGCGGGTCGCGTCGCTGTCTCTTAGTCTTACTGTTCAGTGGTAGATGACTCTGGCTGGTTCTTCACCTCCCCGGCGAGGTACTTTTCCAAGCTACTCAAGACCAAGTGGGCAGAAATATAACAGTAATTGGCAGCAATTACAGCGCCTTGTGGCGGCAAACAATCGGCCACACGGAAACCCAGGTTGTCAGTCAGAGCTCATTCGCCACTTGGTTGCGCCAGCTCACATCCCGGGATCCTACAATACAGTACAGGTACTAGGTGCATACAAATGATACAATCATATCGACGTGATCAGGTGATCGCATTTCCGAGGCTCGGCCTTCATATGTGCTACATATCATGTATGTAGGCCCCAAATCGCTCCGTTTTCATAATAATTCATAGCGTTTTTAAGACAAACACATAATCATTCAACCTCACTTCCCGCCAAAGCCAACCCTTCTCAGAATCTCTTTGGCCTTTTTCTTCGCTCCGTTTGGTGAACGTTTCAATTATTTACTTCTCTCTGATATTCTTGTCACAACCATGGCCTCGTCAGCAACGCCACATTCTCATATCGGAGCAGTGTGCATGCCCTTGCTGAGCGGAAACTCAGTGGCATCGCCGGGGTCGCGACCCGGATTCCGATCACTCGGAGCTGGACGGAAATCCAGTGCATTGGACGATTTGCTCAAGTCAAGAGGAGCTTGAACGGCCGTGGCTGAGCGGAAACTCAACACGGTCCAAGTGCGAGTAGTTGGCGCACGGAAATCCGTCAGTAGAACTAGCCCGATCGTCAGCTGCTAAAGCTGTTTTCGATCCGCAGGCACTTTTTTGGACTTAGTTTTACTTCGCAAAATCCGAACGGAAATGATAGTCAGCTGGAGATCAATAGTACGGCGCGGATTAGGGTCCAGCCAAGAGTCCATAACCCCCCAGAGTGTGCAACTCGTGATCCTTCTCAGCACAGATCAGTGCCGCAACGAAATCCAAACTTCATACGTCATGATTGTAGTGAGTAACGGATGTACCAGATATGCACATGGCCCCATCCGCCCATGCTTGACTATGGACCGGATGACGCAATGTTTGGATTTCGTTGCGCCAGACCCCAGCTAGCCTGGAGTTGCACACTCTGGGGGGTTATGGACTCTTGGTCCAGCGGATAATGCTCCAAAAAAATGCTTATAATAATGCTCCAAAAACTACCTTGTAATGCTGATTAAAATGTTTCAACAAGGGATATAATGCTCTTGGTTTGGAACAAAATTGGAAGAAAGGCTGCACATTGCCGTCAAACTTCCAGGAAAGAGGCAAGGATGCATTTAGTCGATCTGCCTCTGAAGCTGCTACAATATCTCTCATGAGCTCCACCACTTCTTAGCACTATAGGACATGATCGCGTCTCCATTGGCTGCTCTCCATTGCAACTTTGATGCAGGGCTGTGGCTGAATAGTGGGTGTATCACATCTTTTCCCTTGCTTATCCATGTAGTGACTCTGTAGGGACCGGCGGATTCTGCTCGAAAACGTACGGAAAAGGTGGCAGATTCTGCTCGAAAAGCAGTGAAATTGGCAGAACAATACAAACCTTATGGCGGGCAATTCCTCGAATTCTGCTCCATTTTTTATCCATATACCAAACATGCATGAAACTTACCAGAAAAAAGTACCGAATTCTGCCAATTTTTCTGCCGGCAGAATCCGCCGGACCCTAGTAGTGAGAGGTGAACAATTATTGCTGGCGATCATTTGGATGCTGGAAGCTTATCATGGGAAGTGGTATTCCTGCCTGCAGACAAGCTGTCACTGCTTCCGGGAAAAATGTCTTCACCTGAAACAGCTCACTGAAGTTGAGGCCAGTTCCTGAGAGACGATCTCAGATCGAGATCCCTCCCATTTACAGAAATCCTGAAAACACTTGGTCAGAAGTTATTTTGCCGCTCTACATCCTCTGTTTGCGCTGTCTTCTTCTCCTGAGGTTGCGTGGAGACAAATCATAATTTTGGTTGGCCACAATACTCTTCTTTTCTGATAGCACTTGACTGTAGACCTTGCATTACAATCGTCCACGACGAACTATACGCGCTTCACCAGGAAAGTAAGACACGCGCTGCTGAGCACTCAAATCGACTTGGTACTGCGTCCATGAGAAATTTTACAGTGTAGTTCTTTTCGAGCCTGCTAAGCTGGACTCGGGAAAGGCAGTTACCGTATTATCTCTAATAATATAAGCACAGTCTCCAATAATAGCACGTCTCCAATAATAGAACACCTTGGGGCGGCATTCAAAACTTAAAGTGCTCAGTCTCCATTATAAGCACACTGTGTAAATTCATTATCTGTACCGGCGAAAAAAACCCTGAAATGTGTGTGTCATACATGAATTTGGCATGGCAACAGGCCTCTGAAATGAGGTTGAAATAATAATGGAACAGTCTCCAATAAAGGAACGTCTCCATTAATAGCACGGGGTGGAGGTACATTGAAAAAATAAAGGACCGTGCTTATATTAAAGATAATACGGTATTGGGAACACGCTTTTTCTGTTTATAGCCGCTCCTTCATCCAGGTCCAAATTTTTCAATGGATCAATGTTTACTTCAGTATCGCCAGAGATGCTATGGCCAGAGCATATGGCATAACAGGAGAACTCCTCTTCGTCTGTTTGATATTCACTCCGCGTACGCCTAGTCTCCTCCTTGGCTCTCCATGATTTCTAAAAAAAAAAGAACCCGTAAATCATCGTTACGGATTTTGTGTCACAGCCTCATTTGCAATGTTGGGCATGCTACATCACCTGTAGTTGTGGGCTGTACATTTACCTGACTGCACTGTACTTGTACGTTCTACCAAGAGTCCATAACCACGCTTGTGGACTCTTGCCAGTCTTGGTTCTACATAAAGACTTTAGGACTGATTGTAACAATGGCATTACATGTATGTAGCCAGGTGCCGGTACATGCCGTTGCATGCACCTCATCTCATGGCTTTAGCCGATTGTTGCCAAAAACCTGAGATTTCCCGACATCATCCCCTATTAAACTCGTTCTGCCGCTCAAACCTCAGATAATGCTGGTCTTGTTCCTTTCTAATGCTCCATAATGCTCTGATGCTCGGATAGTCTCATAATGCCGAATATAATGCCGGCATTATCCGCTGCCGCTGGACCCTAGCGCGGATCCATTGTCAAACATGGCACTGGCGACTGCCAGTAGTGATAGATTATTATCAAGAGTATTATTATGTTTGAAGAAGGGCTGAGGCTTCCTGCAGCTTCATCTGTGAAAAGAATTCGGGTGGACACACCCATTCCCATAGCGCTGCATATCACATCCGAACCAGTTCCGTTATTTTACAACGTTTCGGCACTTGGCCATCATCAGGTAATAACAATGAATACCGTGGAAGCCACACAAGAGCCACACAAGAGCAGTATATACGCAGAGTGTAGCGCTACACTCTGCGTATATACTGCTCTTGTGTGGCTTCCACGGTATTCATTGTTATTACCTGATGATGGCCAAGTGCCGAAACGTTGTAAAATAACGGAACTGGTTCGGATGTGATATGCAGCGCTATGGGAATGGGTGTGTCCACCCGAATTCTTTTCACAGTATTATTATGTATATATAAAATATTTCTCTAGGGCAGTCCCCACAGACCTATGGTCTCCTTACGGCGTAGATCTACCCTTATAGCAGCCAATCTAGGATTGCGATACGAAATTGACTTGGTGAAGCAGCAAGGCGGACCGATGCCGGAACTGAGTTCCAGCGGTCAGGGGCTATCAAAAGAAAAAGAGAGGAATAACCAAATTGAGAGGAAGCTCGTGGCAGTGCAAATCCAAGCGAGACTTGAGACCTTGTGCAGGTGCGGCTACGTGCCTCAGAATTGGCACGAAGGCAGAAAAGGCACAGAAGTGAACTGGCAGAAGAATAAACGCATCTGAATACAAGAAGATACAATATACATGTACAAGTCGCCAGGGGGTTATAATACTCTTGTTATTTATTATGTATTCCGATCACTCGGAGCTGGACGGAAATCCAGTTACTGAGTTGGATGATTTGGTCAGGAGCAGGGAGTCGTAAAATACAGTCAGGAGCTTGAACGGCCGTGGCTGAGCGGAAACTCAGCACGGTTCGATTTGACGGACGGAAATCCGTCAGTAGAATTAGCCCGATCGTCAGCTGCTAATTTAAAAGCTGTATTCGATCCGTAGGCAGTAATTATGACATGAAAATCGAACTACTTGAATGCATGTGTCTGTGGGAAACACCCTAGTAAAAAAATGTGAATGGATTCATGAATCGATTCAAGTGCATAATCGAACGCAGCCACTGGCGGCTGCCAGTAGATTTTTTTTTAAATTCGGCCAGTCGGCTAGCCCTTTCCCAAAGGTGCTCGCCCTTTTTTTCGCCCTTTTGGCCCTTTTTGGAAAAGCCCGTTTCTTTCGCCCTTTGTTGCGTTTTTTGGTGAATATCGCCCTTTTCGAGCTTTTTTAGCTGAAAAAGTGCCAAAATCTGTTTGCTCATGCATGCGGTCACAGTTTCCGAGTGCCCGTTCGATGTGGATGGGCCTTGGCACGCCGCATTTTCGGGGGGGGGGGGGGAGGAACAAGTAAGTTGGTGAAGCTTGTACACAATACTGTAAAAAGTGGGTGTTTTGAACTTTACTTCCTGTTTTGCCTTTCGTGGACCCATAAATGCAAGAGTGCGTATTCATTTCTCAGCTTGGGTTCATATCTGAACATGGCTATCCTTCACTGAAAAAAGAGCACTTTTTGCCTGTTTTCACTGAAAAAAGAGCACTTTTTGCCTGTTTTCACTGAAAAAAGAGCACTTTTTCAGCATATTTTGAGGGACGCGAAAAGCACTAAGTGCGAATTAAAAGAGCACCTTTGGGAAAGGGCTACAGTCGGCTACTATGCCAGTAGATTATGACTGTATTCCGATCACTCGGAGCTGGACGGAAATCCAGCTGCTGAGTTGCACAATTTGCTCAGGAGGAGCTTGAACGGCCGTGGCTGAGCGGAAACTCGGTGTGGTCCAAGTAGTTGACCGGCTGAAACCCGTCGGTAGAATAACTGGGCATTCTCCATCTGCATTCAATAATTATTTCAAAACGAAACTCCTTCCAACCCACCCACCCCCAAACGAAAACTTTTCGTTTTGAAAATACCATTGGTAACCTTGGACGGCCCCTCAGTCTGAATGATTAAAAGAAAGGTTTTTGATCCCTGTTGTTCTTGAATGATTGCGACAAATTTAGAAAAGCGATCCTGTCAGCTTTTCTATTATTGTGTTCACATGGCAGAAAAAACGACACCGCTATGCTACGTAAGTTTCTACGTAAGGTGCTCGGTACTTCACTTAGGCTACGTAAGTTTCTAGGTAAGGTGCTCGGTATTAGATCTACCAACGGGTGGTAGCCGCGTGCTGTGCACGTGCACGGCAGACATTGTGTTGCATGCAGTGCAGTCCGTTTTCGGATGTGCATGCGCGAGGAACTTCCTTCTTTAGAACTGCTTCTTGCATGAGCTGTTTCGGATATTTCGTGTCCTGGCTTATTTCGCTTCGGCTCTGCTGAGACCTCTTTTCACGGAATATTACTCAATGACAGGTGAGTTGACCAGTTCCCTTTGATTCATTTGCTTGTGTTGACTCTTTCATTTACGAAAAGTGTGCTGATTTTAGGTGGAATACAATAAATAATGGAAAAGCTGACAGGATCTCTTTTCTAAATTTAGCTTTTCTGCTGTCGAGGCCTCCTTTTACGGAATACTCAATGACAGGTGATCTCTGAGTTGACCAGTTTCCTTCGATTCATTTGCTTATGCTCACCCTTTCATTTACGGAAACGTGTGCTGATTTTATTCGGATTTAATAGATCCATTCGTATCTCTTTGCCCTTGCCAACAGTGTGCGAAGAACGCGAGTTCACCTTCTTGACGGTAAGGCTTAGATGTGTTGTCGAAATACTCATGTTCATTGTATTGTGGTCGCATGTTCATTGTACATTGGTACGTTACAAGTAAGGCACTGGTCATGATTGCTTCCGGCATTCCGTGCTCCGATCATGGGGTAGAATCTGAATTTTGCAGTGGCATAGCATCGTTGGCAGTTCCCAATCTGGAGGGGAAGGTTCAAGGACGCATTGGCCGAGTACTAGTATGCAAAATAAATTCGCATATCAGGGAAAATCTCCATTATAGAGAGGTTCATGCATTCAGTGACTTGTTTGCTTCATACGAAACAAGCCAATGGGTGCAGTCTCGTGAAAATCTCGTACGATTGGATTTGTTTACTCGAGTCTGGGCTGTTTGATTTGTGAGTAGCGCCGAGATTGCACTGCCCCAAATAAAGTTGCGTGCCGGTAGAGCAAGAATTACGATCTGCAATCTGTTTGTTGTGCCTGAAAGAATGTGCTGTACATGTATCGTATTTTCTCTGTTGTTGTTTCAGTTGCCGTCATGTTGCTAAAGAAAGGTTCAGTGACTCATTTGTTTCATAAAAGACGAGTCAATGCTTTGGTCTGGCTTTCGAATCTTTCGCTGTAGAAGAAATCTATTCGTGTCTCTATTGCAGTATTGGAGAAATAATTGTATTCACTCGTTATAAAATAGGGTCAAGACAAACTCACAGAGCAAATGCCATCGGTCCCTTGATGTTCGTCCTAAAGAGGTGTTTGACTGGATATCATTCATACTCCCCCAATGTCGTGTAACATGTTATTATTATGGAGTGCCTTGTTTATCCCTCAGTACCTCCAACCATTATATCCTTGCCCCTTATATCCTCAGGATCAGTGTGGTTGTTGGAACGAGGTGTCGGACTCAGCAATGTATTTGTTTACATTTTAATACATGTTTATTGTTCCTACTTTGCTGTGTTGTTTTAGACAATCGTGGACTTGTAACACTTTGAAGTCATTGAACTGCTTCCAAAAGTTTTATCGACATCAACAGGATTACGATTTCACTACAATATGATGCCGGATGACCTTATCACGACAACCCATGACTACAATTATAAACACAGAATCAACAAAAACATCTGCGGCACGCACCTGGTTACAATTCTTATGTAAATGTGATTTAGGGTGTGGACATCTGAATTTTCTGAAAGACAAGACAATTTTATGACAGAGTCATGAAATTCTGCAACATCCACAGAATGACCTGCGTATAAAAAAAAGTATCACCGCCACTACTCATATGATTCCCCTGCAGAAGAACGTGAATACATGTATGCAAGACTAGTTCCATTTTCTGCAAGAAAAGGCTTGCACATCAATGCGCATAATACGGTATTGAAATTGATATGATACACGTACATGTACATAGGGGCTCCCGTAAGAAGACCATAGGTCTGTGGGAAACACCCTAGTGAAATAAAATAATAATAATAACATGTAGAGGCGCTACATGTAGGCCATCATTTAGGGCATTCCATTGGTGACACAATTATAGGTTCTGATCGGTGGAATATGTTTTTTTTCCACTGTTCGCTCTTGTACAGATTATCGCCCATTTTGTTCGTTCATGCTTAACCTTTCTAGGGGCTCCCGTAAGAAGACTGTGGGAAACACCCTAGTAAAATAAATAAAATAATAATAATACCGGTAATATCCTTTAGCCAAAAAAAACAAAAGAAATTATAGCAATAAAAACTGCTTTATGGCAGTTTTCTAAAAAAAAGTTATTGTGTTCTAGTCCATGGACCCCGTCTAAAAAGTAAGAAATTAACGAAATGTGATAGCCGAAAATTAAAATTTCACACAAAACCTCACAATAATCACACACAGGATGCGAGACGACCTTTTCCCCTCGTGGTGGTCTTTCCCATGCAAGCATGTTGGCGCAGTACATGTACTTGTACAAGTACAAGTGTCGGAATAAACAAGTGTTGTAAGCCGTACTATTAGATCTTCAAGTGTCGTGATTATTGTGAGGTTTTGTGTGAAATTTTAATTTTCGGCTATCACATTTCGTTAATTTCTTACTTTTTAGACGGGGTCCATGGACTAGAACACAATAACTTTTTTTTTAGAAAACTGCCATAAAGCAGTTTTTATTGCTATAATGATAGAGATCTGCAATGCACAAAATTGAAAAAAATCAGTGTCAGAAGTGGGATTCGAACCCACGCCCACATACGTGGACCAGAAGGCTCCCAATCTGCATTGACTGCAGAAGGTACACAAGACCTTGAGTCTGGCGCCTTAGACCGCTCGGCCATCCTGACAGCACTGGAGGCAGTGCAAGCTGTCACCTACAACTCTCGCTCACTGCTCCGCAACAGTGTACTGCAATAATAGAGCTACCATCGCGAGGTTGCTGCTGACATCTCCGTGCAACATACATGTACATCACATGTACATGTAGTGAGAGTCATTCCTTAGAGTTGAATGGATTTTTTCACGGTTTGCGTGAGACTGGGCTGGAAGACGAGTTTTCCGCATTCGTGACACCACCACCACCCTCTATGGGTCAAGACGCAGATGCAGCTCCTAAAGCGGTGGAAGGTGAGTAGATCAGACCCACCACAAAGTGGTCAAAGACCGAAAATCCCATTCGCTGCATCCATGTTTCCCTCGTGCCAGGCCACGAGTTCCTTCCCAATTAATCTAACTGTAGCTGAATGGGTATTTCAACAGAATCTGTTTGCGTGCAGAAGTCTGGCTGCTGGCCGTGGATAGGGTCCAGCGGATTCTGCTGGCAGACAAATAGGCAGAATTCGGTACTTTTCCTGGTAAGTTTCATGCATGTTTGGCATGTGGATAAAGAAATGGAGCAGAATTCGAGGAATTGCCCGCCATAAAGTTTGTATGGTTCTGCCAATTTCACTGCTTTTCGAGCAGAATCTACCACCTTTTCGAGCATTATCCGCCAATGCCTAAAATTCAGTAGTGTCCAATGCTTGTTGTTGCTATGTTTACTTTGCAAAACAAAAGCCGGGGCAGATTTGCCAAAATGAAAAGATGGCGAATGCAGATAGAAAGCAATAATTACTGAAATTGGGGAGGGATTAGGCATCGGCGGATAATGCTCGAAAAGGTGGCCGATTCTGCTCGAAAAGCAGTGAAATTGGCAGAACCATACAAACCTTACGGCGGGCAATTCCTCGAATTCTGCTCCATTTCTTTATCCACATACCAAACATGCATGAAACTTACCCGAAAAAGTACCGAATTCTGCCAATTTTTCTGCCGGCAGAATCCGCCGGACCCTACTTCTGTGTGGCATTTGGGATTTTACTTGCCTCGATTCTATATCCCTATAAAACGCGATTAATTTAAAAGTCACTCGAACTGTAAACAGACACATGTACATGTGAAAGCGGCTGGGATACGTGCCCATGATTATTATTATCTTGTTGGTCATTGTAGAGTAGGGATGGGGTTATTGGAATGAGAACGTATCCAGTCGTGACTGCAAAATGGATGGAGCAGAGAGCTACTAATGCAGTACTGGAAGCGAAGGCAAGAGCATGCTGGAGAGGAAACTTCTTTTCTACAGTGTATAATTATACAGTTGGAAAGTAGAACTCCCACAATGAAGGATAAGCAAAATGGACATACAGAAAATTGATGCTGTTAAATAGGCAGTCACACAGACAACCACTGGTAGAATTAAAGACCGGCAGAGCAATGAAGAATCGGGGTGGGAGGGGAGGGGGCCACGGGGAAGGGGAAGCGGGGAGGGAAATGGGGAGGGGGGGGGGGCGAGAGTAAATCGAGAACACCACTAGAAACTGCTCAATGTAAGCACAATACGGCAGGTTAGCATCATACTGAGTATCCATTTATAGGTGTTCTTATTGTTATTAGCGTCCGTGAGGTAGGGCTTGGCGGATAATGCCGGCAGAAAAATTGGCAGAATTAAGTACATTTTCTGGTAATTTTATGCATGTTTGGTATGTGGATAAAGAAATGGAGCAGAATTCGAGGAATTGCCCGCCATAAGGTTTGTATGGTTCTGCCAATTTCGGTGCAAAAAAAGCAGAATCTGCCACCTTTTCGAGCATTATCCGCCAAGGCCTACCGTGAGGGAGGGGAGAGTACTAGAACGGCGACAATGGGATAGAGCAGGTTATTGTTGATGTATACTTTATTTATAGTGGAAATCAAAACAGGAATGTGTCCAACAATAATGGACCCACTGTGAATAAAGTTTTAAAGGATATTGTGGAAAAGTAGAGATAGGAAAAAAAGAAAGACTGAAAAACGGAAGGTTGGTTGTAACGAACAGATCAGGTTAGTCTCTGTATCTCTAGACTCTCCTTTCTCAAGTTTATACACACCGACTTCATTGTTCTGTCCACAATGCCATCAGAGTTGCCCAGATGCGCAGTCACGAGTTGGCGGTGACTCCCTGTCATGACTGCCAGGCGCTCATGAGGCGTGGGTCGCTGAAGAGTACCCGGTTGAGCGTGGCCTGGGAGAATTTGAGAGCTTGTCTTAGTCGTTCCAGGATTTGTGAACACCTCGTAGCCTGCACAACAATGCACAGCATACCGCGGATAAAGAGCTACAGTCAAGCCTCTTTCTGGCATATACATGCACAATACATGTTCGAACACCAAGCAATACCTGTTCGAACACCAAGCAATACCGGGAGTTCTTCTTATACAACTCGGATGGTGAGCCAATTGAATTATGGTGAAACAGGAGAAGGACAAAATGTTACGAGTTATGACTAACTGTCCACCAACGTAACCAGATCTTATACAGTTAGTCATAACTCGTAACATGTTGTCCTTTTCCTTTCTCACCATAGTTCTTCTTATCCATTTTATTATGTTATACTCCGTAGCAGTAGATTTTGCAACAGCGATATGTCCAATAGACCGAGTACTAATCACACCATCTTAGAAGTTACTAGTTCTTCGAAGTCGAACGTTGGTTTTATCAATGTTATAAACCAGAGAGTAACACAGTACAAAGGCACACTACGACTACCCCATGGTTTCACCGTACTGTGGACAGCCTCTACCTAGCTTTCCGTTTTTGCTTTGGTGTAGCCCTGAGGTTGATTGCTTATTTGTTTCTACCCTTCCTCTCTCCATACTTCTGTCCCCCCCCCCCCTCTCTCTCATTCCTTCTGTCGTCCACATGTATCAAAGGAGGCGAAATCGCCTGTTTGTGGTGCGACGTTAAATAAACTTCTACAACTAGCTCATATTCCTACCTGTGGCCAAGATGTGAAAGACGCCTTGAGCTCGTTGAGCTTCATCCGCTGTGTTTGTGCTGCTGCGTTTTGCTCCGACTCAAAACATTGCTGAGAGCCAGCAGTCACAACAGGCACGTACGCGTAAACATAGACACACGCACACACACACATACACATACGCACACACACGCACATGCATGTACATTCATGCAAAAAGAACGTCAAAGGCAATGGACGCACTTGTTGACAGCACACCACATCTTGGGCACCACCTTGCACACTCACACAGTCAAAACACGTCAAAAGTCATGCGCTCCGACATCTCGCTGCAAGCACTTCTGTCATATCTTGTCAATACATCTGCTCTTTACCATTAGCTTCTTGCACATGTCAAACCCTTCAGCTGCACCTGCTGTTGATACTGGCTTGATAGATACGAAGAGGTGCTGACCTCAAGTACCCTCACTGGTTCTGCCTGACGGCCCACTAAGCCTGTCCTCTCCATCAGCGATGGCTCGTGGTGCACAATGTCACAACCAATTACTTTACGGTGTGTGTGTGTGGGGGGGGGGAGGGGGGTGCGCGTGTGTATGTTTGTGCGTGCGTGTATGTGTGCTAGTGTGTGTATGTGTGTATGTGTGTGTGTGTGTGTGTGTGTGTGTGAGTAAATAAGTGTGTGTGTGTGTGTGTGTGTGTGTGTGTGTCTGTTAGTGTACGTGTATTAGTGTCTGTGTGTATGTGTGGTTGTGTGCCGTTTGTGCGTGGAACATACCAGGTGAAATCCCAAACACCGCAGATCGCGAAGACCGTTCAGCATTCGGTGGAGACTTGCCAGGATCTGTGAGGGACACAAACTGTCTGAATTGGCGTGTATCAGCTTGATGACCGCGCGTAAGAACATACCCATGGCTCTCAAGCTACCTTTCACTGACAAACCCTGTTATAGGCACACACAGAGAGCGAGAGCGAGCGAGCGAGAGAGAGAGAGAGAGAGAGAGAGAGAGAGAGAGAGAGAGAGAGAGATGAATTGAAACACATTATACAAACAAAGAGATAGACTGACAGTCACACAGTAACAGCGATACACACACGAACGCAGACACTCAATTAAAATGTGAAGACTGTTGCGGGTACGGAAAGAAAAGAAAAGAACAAAATAATAATGCACCTACTTCCGGGTAGTTCCTGTAAGCTCACAATAAAAATTCTCACATACCATTGGGGCATTTGTGACTAGCGCAAGGCGCTGGAGCTGTCCCTCTTTGACCTAGTCGTGATTGTCAGCACATAGAACATGACAGGACAGGAGAAACGCAGTGTAAACGCATGACGTTAGCCTAGGCGCGGCGCGACTGCGCATGTCAAAATACACACCATTCATTGACAGGCAATTTTTGGCAGGGCGCGGACATGTCGAAGTGGCGGTTTCTTATGCTGGCACGACGTTGTCTTTAAAGCTACCCAGAAATGAAGGCGAATGCTAAGCTTTCCCGGTCGCACTCAACCCGATCACAGCAAATGTCTGCTAATTTTTAATGGGATTCGCGTTACGTTTTCTCACTCAGCACAAGTAGAACCTTGACTCTTCACGTCTATTCGCCTCCATCCCATATTGTGTGTACACCGAGCAACTGTAGATAATCCCTCTGGCCTTGTGACCTCTCTACGCTCCACCTTGAATGCGTTTTCTTTTCTTCCTTTTTCCTATCTCTACTTTCCCACACTATCCTTTAAAAAATTACTCACAGTGGATCCATTCTTATTAGGCGTCATGCCTGTTTTGATTTCCACTATATATAGAGTAGACAATAACAATCAATGCTCAGCTGTCTAGTGTCTAACACGATTCGGTAGCTCAGATCCTGACTTTCCCATCGTCGTTGTCGTTGAATTATGATTCCTGTCCTGCCTCATGCTCTTCCTCCTACCCGTCTCTCTCTCTCTCTCTCTCTCTCTCTCTCTCTCCTCTCTCTCTCTCTCTCTCTCTCTCTCTCTCTCTCTCTCTCTCTCTCTCTCTCTCTCTCTCTCTCTCTCTCTCTCTCTCTCTCTCTCTCTCTCTCTCTCTCTCTCTCTCTCTCTCTCTCTCTCTCTCTCTCTCTCTCTCTCTCTCTCTCTCTCTCTCTCTCTCTCTCTCTCTCTCTCTCTCTCTTTCTCTCTCTCTCTCTCTCTCTCTCTCTCTCTCTCTCTCTCTCTCTCTCTCTCTCTCTCTCTCTCTCTCTCTCTCTCTCTCTCTCTCTCTCTCTCATTACATTGTATTTCTTCGTCCGCTCTCTTGGCAAGATAGCCAGGTGTTCCGAGGGAACTCTGGAAGCGCGTAATGCGCTGGGAACAAATTCCGATCACACCTCTTCCTCTATGGGTGCGATGGCGCATGGCCTTTGGACGCCGCAAGTGCGGTTCAGTCCGAGTATCCTTCACTTGCAACAACAACAACTTGCTACTGCAACTTCAACTTTAGTTTTGTATTCACTCCAAAGGTGCCAAGTTACTTGATTGGAGATAACCGGACAGAGGACAAAGGAGCTCTATTTGACTTTATCCTTTTAACGAAATTTAACGAACAACTATACTGTCACAACGCTTTCGTAAAGGGGAAGTGGGGGGGGGGGGAGAGAAATGACAGGACAACACATTCATTGCAGAGACGCTCGATGGCGGGGAATCGCGCTCCTATTTCGTATTTCTTACCACTTGCTGTTGTAGAAGTGCGAGCAGGTTTGCCCGATAGCCCTCTATAGTATCCAGGTGCTGGTTGATCTGGGACACAAACACTGTCGCTAATGTTCCCTGCATCATGTCCGACTCGCTGCTTCTCCGAGTACCACCACCCGTGGACAGCAACAGGCGCGTCTGTCTTAGGGCGGCGCGGACGGCGCGCGACACGTAGCTAGGAGGGGCGCACGACGACCTCCGCAGACTCCCCGCGAAGCACCGGTATTGCTGCGTGTCCGCATCGGTGACGTCATTGGCGCTATTGATGATGTCATGATGCAGCTCTGCGTCGTTCTTCACACTCTGTGGTGGATCGCGAATGCACAAGACCTTGCCTGAATTCCCGTTTGGGAGACTGCCATTGCACATCGGGGATGACCGCTCAATATGATCTCCTGATCGCGCTGTTGGCAACGGCGCAAAACCCGAGAAAGAGGAGAGATCTGTATTGGTATCATTGGGAATTAGCGTACTAGCAAGCGGTTTCGTCCAAGGTTCATATACACCCTGGTTGGCTGTTGCATTACGCGGCGTTGCTGTAGCGTCCGGACTTGAACTAACATGAATTCTTTGCATCCTGTTGTCTGATGTTGGTGACACTGAGTCGGCGCCAAGTCCGCACAGGATCTGGCTCAGCAGTACCAGTGCACATATTCTCAGACCAAGTGACATAATATTAGCGCCTTCTTCTGTTTTCTCTGCTAACAATCTCTGTGGCGGAATACCAACGGGTCGGGGTACAGTAGCCAATAACCGACTGAAATTCGTAGCTTTTGGAGAAATATTCAAGCGTTCACTTCAAAGCATTTAAAGCCTCCTGATTTGATGCGAAAGTCCTTTTCTTGGCTTTTCTTGCGCTTGTCCTTTTCTGTGTAGACTATTCGTCGCGAACTCCTATTTATCCCGTTGGCCATTTTCACGAAAAGGCTACGCGATTGACGACTAGGTCTCTTGACACGCTCAGGATATTGGGGGTGCACCTGTGTTGTTTTCGCCTGTATTGGTGCCGATACTATTTCTGCCAACTCAATGGGTGCCAGCAGACTGGGTTGCTACTCGAGTGCGGAAATAGGTTCCCTGAACTGCGTACCGTGACTCTCTACATTGCACTATCGTTCTCGGACAGTCAGACATTCCAGTAGCTATTGCCACGTAGGGGTGCTTTGGCGCCGAACGGCGACCAGTCGGTAATTGACACCAGTTTCACACGAAAGCACAAAGGGTATTTTTAACAGGGGCTTTGCGCTGCACGCATGCAGGCACACGTCCAGAAGACAACTTCGTGTAACTGTCGACCGCAGACGTCTGTCAGCGGTGCGGGTTTTAACGTTGCCATCGGGCAACTGTAATCAACAGCCGAAAGTCGACTTGGGAGTAGCTGGGTCGCGCTGTTTTAGTTGCCAGTTGGAACCGTGGCGTTCACCCCCAGACGTAGCCTAGGAATCGACTGGACTTCAGTCAATGCTAAGTCGTGCAGCAACCGGAGACAGTTTGTCTGGGACACTCTGCGTACCGCCATAGGCAAGTCTTGTGAAACTGTGCCTATAGTTACGATTCATTCAGCGGTAGGCACACACAAGTCGCAGGTGCTATATGGCGTGTTTGTTCAGAGAGATGTGTGAGTGGGGGAGGGAGGGGTGCGTGCCTGCGTGTGTGTGTGTGGTGCGTGTGGACAGGAGTGACGCCTTGGGCTGCACTGCTACTTACAACCAGACGCCATACCGCTATGATGTGGTGGCTCGTGAAATCCGGCCTCGTCGGCTGAAGCCGCCACGCGACAGCATGGGTCTAGCACCACCAAATGCTGGCATGCGCAGGTTAACTCTGCTTGCCTTATTGATGCAGTCGGATTTCACTTCTCATGCACCGCAATTGCCAAACGCCACGTACATGTTGCATGGACTACGAGTACACGTATCCCCATGATTGAGATGTAGTTGAATTCATCATTCATAGATCGCAAATCAAACGGACATGTAGGGGGAATTATGGAGTAATGATGGCGTTGTGGAGACGATAGCCCGGATTATGCATTCCATACATTGTGTAATACGTGCACGTACAGCTCAGCTGTATGTAGCCTTTGGTGGAGAATGCTCGACAAATTGCCAGATTCTACTAGGGAAGAAGCGAAATTGGCAGAACCATACAAACCTCATGGCAGGGACTTCCCTGAATGATGCTTCATTTCTTTATCCACGCACCAAACATGCATGAAACATGCCAGAAAAAAAGCACCGAATTCTGCCAATTTTGCTGCAGGCATTCTCCGCCAAGGGCGAGGTTTGCATGTGCGGTAAGTACACGCATGTGCCAAGAGCGGTGTATAGTGTTGAGGGTGCCTATCTCTCGTGGTACTTCATGACTGTACTATTGTTGTTTGAACATGTTTCTACGTGTACAGAGCAGTACTAGTACACTGCTGGCAACTGAAATCCGACCCCCCTGGCGTCTCGTACGAATCGCTAACGCGGCTAGCGCACCGCTAGGGGGGGGGTCGGATTTCAGTTGCCAGCACTGTAGTAGTGTAGTGTATGTACATGTGGATTGTACAGGTAGATATAGATGAGACCCATTGCTGCAGCGCGTGCCTTGACAAACACCCCGATCATGCCAGCTTTGTAGGCAAACAACTACTTGAGACAATTGGGAACGTACTTGACATTTTCACGTTTGTCATCAAACTCGTTGCTTTCGTCTAGCACGACTTACGCTGGCCAGAAAAGAATAATAATCCTGCTTGGTTTGCCCATACATGAACACGCACGCACGCAAACACACACATACACACACAAACACAGACGCATGCACACACAAACACACACACACGCACAGCAAAAGGATGAACTAATACTTGTTTACCCACACAACACATGCACAAACGGGCCGTCACCAGAATATTGCAATCCTCTCCATATGCCAGTACTGGCAGTAGACAACGGATACCTAACCACGAAGCCGTCAACTGTGCTAGTGACGGTGCCAGCCCAGTACAATGTGGTCTACGTTGTATACTGGACATGAGAAATAGACACAGTACTCGATAGGGCTTATCAGTTTACTCGGACCAAGTCTGTACAATGTCATGTAATAGTCGATCCGTAGTCCAGCTATTGTTGTGGACCATGACCCCAGCCCCGCACAGCGGGAAGAGCAGCAAGGCACGAACCGGCTGAGGGACGGGCTCCTGTGGAACGTCACGGATCAGAAAGAAAATATCAATGCATGCATATGTACTCGCAGACACATGCAGAGAAGTGATAGTATCTTGTAGACAGCGAATCATGACAGCACCTGGAGCGAATTGGCCAAGCCCAGACAAACGTCCCATATCGCCCCTCAGCTTCTAACAATAATTACAGCCAAGTTCATTATACGCACGTGTGCCTGCCCCTGCTGCACTCCACGTCGAGAATCCGATGTAAAGATTCTTGTTCTGAAAGTAGTTCTTTGTACTACATCATACATGTACATTATGTGCTTACGACTTCTTTCCCGACAGGAAATGCTTGCTCCAGTGCAAACATGTGACATACACACATGAACACGCCCGCAAACACACACACACGCGCGCGCGCGCACTTACACACGCACACACATACACGGGAATGTGTTTACGATTCGTTGGGCAAACTGACGGAAGAATAATAATTAACGCATGCACTATAGTCCTGTGTGTGAACCGGTACATGTTGGTCTGCCCTACACAAAGGGAGAAGAAAAAGGGCGTTGCTGCTCCTGCAAGGCTGCATGAGTGTGCTAATCTATTCTAAATGTACATGTACGTGATACGTGATAAATGCAATATACAGCACGGAACTACATGTAACTACCTTCGATGTAAAGACAGTTCTTAAAATCACGTAAAACCATTTATATGTGTGCATTGATCTACACTGAAGAATGTTCTCTTTTTTTCTGATGATCGCTTAGTGCGTGAAATTCGGAGTAAAAACCCTTTTTTCATCCTCTTATGATTGTTTGAACTAGCTCTGCCTTTCGGTATTGAGCACCCTAATGGACAGCCTGGAACCTCTCTGTTTTCACACTGAAGAATGTGCGGGTAAGAAGTTATGTTATCGCGGATATGCACTTTCCTGCGACCCATAGGGCTAGGTCTTATGACTCTTATCCTTTTTGTTCTTAGTTCTCTTGTGTTATTAGCACATCAGGTAGGCACTGTGAGTGTCGCTGTTATACACGTAGAGCTCAACGCACATCATCGGGTAGAGCCATTGGTGCACTGGGAACAGGATGACAAGCAAAACTTGTTTCTTACTTGTACATTAGAAATAATCAACTTGTTGGAACTCGGAAACCCAACTTGGAACTCGGAGCCCCAAAATTATCATAGTGCTCCTTTGTGGCTGGTACATGGATGTGGTGATTATCTGCATGCGTGTAGCGATCTACGTCCATTGTGAGAGAGGCCAGCTCAAACTATACGCTGTGACGAGTCAACCTTGCTCTCATGCATCTCGGGTATTATTATTATTATCGAAGTCTGAAGAAAATGTTGAACAGTCTATGCTGGGATGACGACTGCACCATAGCTCTGTGGTTAGAGCATCGCTAGCTACAAGCGAGGGTCCCTGGTTCGAGTCCTGGTGGTGACAGTCAATTTTTTCTTCAGACTTTTCCCGTTTGTCTCTTTCCCTCAAACTAGTGAAGATTATTATTATTATTAAATTTTTTGATAGGGCAATCCCAACAGGCCTAAGGCCTTTTGACAGGGTACAACAACGGTACAGTTAACGGAGAAAAACATAATCCTCAGACCTGATAACCGTTTGCCCACAGACGTGTACATTTCTTTACAGAGGCAGAACAAGACCGTGCGCTTGGACGCTCGTGCCTGGTCAAGGGTCGTTAAACGCAGGGTTAACTAGGTTGACAGTCTAATAATTACAGTCAACTTCGCTTATAACGACACTCGGCGGGGCATCAAAAAGGTGTCCTTATTCGCGAAGTGTCGTTATACCCGAAGTCTCATTTTATGTATTACAGTGGGATGGGACTTTGCTCTGGGCATGGAAATTCTGTCGTTATTCGCGAATTGTCGTTATATCCGCAGTCGTTATTAGCGAAGTTGACTGTATGATCAATGTAGATATGAAAGCGAAACAACTGGGCACGAAACCAAGAGTGCATAACGCGT
Source organism: Sycon ciliatum (assembly GCF_964019385.1). Classification (NCBI taxonomy): domain Eukaryota; kingdom Metazoa; phylum Porifera; class Calcarea; order Leucosolenida; family Sycettidae; genus Sycon; species Sycon ciliatum. The sequence goes on along the minus strand of NC_088655.1, from coordinate 27,181,213 downwards.
GTGTAACCCGGGGGTTATGTACTCTTGACAACTCTGACAGAGTACTGAGACATTCGACGACCAGACACCTACATACATGTGCATGTAGCTCCAACACATCTCCGAAGTGCTAACCAACAGCCTATAGGGTCAACCCTGCGAATACCGATCCTCGATCCGGTGCATGAGGAAAGTATCGTTATTCGTGACATTGAAACAGACGTCATGCAGTCAAATGGTCACTAAGACTGAATAATTATTATTGTGTCGTTGCTGTTATCTGCGAGGGCGTTACTAGTATTCAGGAGATTGACTGTATCCATGCCCGTGCTGCACAGACTGAGACTCAGTAATCGCAGGCTCTTTCAGTGTTAAGGTACCTGCCTACGTCCGTGTAGGTCTGCCCTGTTCCATCCAAGCCAGGGTCTATATGGGCCATGCAAGGATCCCCGGTGCTCCGAATCCCCGATGACCCCTCCGCTGACCCACGAATACAGTTAGATAAAGATCGATGGCTTCATCGGCTGACACACCCAGGTACACACGCCAGGCGCGGTCGTGATGCGCAAGAACTTTCAAGAAGCAAGATACCAGGAACATGGCAAAGAAGCTACAGTATGGACACCATAAAAAAAGAAGTCCTGGGGAGAGCACCATGCAGTGCCTGATGATGGCTCCTGGCCGAAAATCTGATTGAGACAATAGTATTTCGCAGCGAAGAGACTACAGTGGTCTTGCTTTGAGGGTGGCGTGTGAAGGGTTTTCCGCGTAAAGAAGTGGCTGCAGTGGAGCTTGCGCACCCTAGCCCCTTACCGACGCCCATTCATGTAATATCGATCACAGATGATCGATAAGTTCACCCCCATTTCAATAAATACTCAGATGGCGAGCCAAGGAGAATATTAACAGGAAACCGGAGGAAAACGGTGGGAACACCGTGAAGTGTCTCAGTACTCCTTGTCAGTCTGGTGCCACCTTGTGCACGTCTGACTGTCCAAAATCTGGTTTAGATGGTGGACTCTATTACTAAACGCATAACTTGTTCCTTGTTTCTTTCTAATATTTCAGTAAATTTCGAACTATCGTAAGTTGGTCAATTCTCATGTTTATGACATTATACATTGCAAGTATTCATTTCAACACATTCCACTGTTCTTCAGCGCCAAGGGTCCAGCGCAACGCAACACAATCCCAACCGTCCTCCACTACCCCCTGGCCTACCAAGCGCCAGTCCGAACCGTCACAGCGTCCGACCAGTGATCGGCCCAGTCGCACTGTATGATGTTCCAAGAAGGAATTGGAGCTGGATGCTTGGGCGCGACATGCGCAGGAACTCCTGAGAGCCCTGTTACACGACAGGCAAACGTCTTTGAAGCTTGATGACAGCTTGTCAGAATACAATGAAGGTAGTGATCAAGAGTCATATGCTTCCCTGCCAAAGCAGCCTTTAGCCATTCTCTCTTATACAAACAAATATACCGGCAGTATTGAATGTCAGCATTTTCCCGTTGACGTCACCAAGCAAGCTTTGCTGGCCTTCGAATAAGCCAAATGGAGTGAAGAATAAGGAACGATCGGGGTGAATGAGATGCACATACGCACGTAAGCGCAGAGAACAGGCAACACGGAAAGTATCACAACAGCCCTAAACTAAAGCGCACACGCGAGCTGTCAAGAACACAATCAAGCAGCTAAGACACGGATATCCGGATGGAGAGCCAAGGATCACGCACTCACATAACCTGAGCAGAACAGTGAATACCACCCCACCACCGAGCTGGAGTGTGCAACTCTGTACATGTATAGTGTACAATTACAAGGAGGAAAACTTCCTTCTGCCAGCGGAGAGGGCTCAACACACTAACGTAGAGCACTATTACACGCAGAAGGCACAAAGGAGGTCTACAGATTTATCGCAACTCCGAGTTTCTTGCATAATGCAGCCATTGGCCGCCTTCTGTCACTGTGTGTGTCATCGGAAAACGCCACTTGCACAGGCAAGTCAGCATGCATATCATCAAGAGTACATAACCAGTTATGTACTCTTGATATCATCAAACTAAAGTGATTGGGAAAATCAAAATAAATAATCATGATGGAAAGGCACTTTTACGGGCAAAGAATGGAACCAATTGAATGAAGCAACTCAAGAAGTTCTGTACACCGGTGGCAACTTAAATCCGACCCCCTGAGCGGTGTGGTGACATTCTAAGTTCACTGTTTCGTAGTGTTACATGTACAATCTCGTGTTGGGGCTTTGCGATGCGAGCGCATCCAAGCGATCAGATTTCAGCTGCCAGCACTGCACGATTAGGATGACAAGCTGATCATATCACACCATCTATCACCCTGATATCAAGGACGCCAGAGCTGTCAACTTCCGTCTACAAAGCAGTCCGACCAGGCCAGGGTTGTTGTGTCGAGAACACTGGGGTTTGACAGAGTTGACAGGCGCCCAGACAAGCAAACCATGGGGTGCTGTCTGGGATTGGACGTGGGACTGCACACACAGTGGTCCTGGTCAGGGACTGGGTTACTGTGGGGGCCGGGGAGTGAGTGATACTTGACAGTCATTTCAAACATAATAATAATACTATGAATGCTGCCCGAACCCGGTCATGTATGCGTGTGTGTGTGTGTGTGTGTGTGCGCGCGCGCGTACGTCACGCGGCGTGTTTTTGTGTGTGCCTGCGGTTCTCCGGGCCACCCACCGCGCTCCAAGCCTTGAGAAATGGCATGTGGAAATCATTCGCACAATTCATGAGCAAAAATAAAAAAATTAGCAGAAAAAGAAGCGAATCCGCTTCAAGGCTCGCCACAACTATAACACCTTCATTTTAACATCATTATCATTGTACGTGTACCTGGAGCAGAATCAGGGGTTTCTGGATTGGGTGCAGAATTTGGCAGTGAAGCGCTCTACAGGAGCAGAATGATGCAGAGGATCCACCCGCAGGTGACTGAGAGGTGCAGCTCGTGGTGTTCGTGGCGCTGGAAATGGAGCGCCACTACGGCCCCAGTGATGGTTAGGCTCAAACAGCACTACGTGTACATTCATGTACACGATGCAGTGATCCTGTTTGAGTGTTTGCATGTAGGGACCCTGTCCTGATGTGTATTTGGCTGCAATGGGGTCTGCCAGCGGTTATAACAGTAACCCGAGAAATCCAAATCAACACCACCAAAAACAGTTACTGCTGCCATGTACCGGCCTACAGGGCAGTTTAGGCTGGCAAAACTGTGAGTGAGGCGGATCGAAGAAGCAATTAGTTTCTAGCTAGCAGATATTTCGCTGGTCAAAGTGTACGAGCTCAGGCCAATAGTCAATACTGGGGGAAGGAGCAGATCGTCTAGCATACCCGTTGCTTGACAAATTGACAATGGCGCCACAATGAAGAAAGACTTTCCTTCGTATCGTGGGAGTCTAGCATTGACCGAGGATGTGATAGTGGATGTCCGCCACACTCGGCGTCAGAGGAAGCTGCAGATGAAACCACCAACCTTGGAACATGTTGCTATTCAATTATTCAGAGCTTGTGTTTACTCGTCTGCCTTCATCAACCCAAGAAGAAGACTGCTTCCCACCATGAACGCATCTGTAAGCCATCTTCATCAGCGCTGATGCAGCGCGTGTTGAATAACTGGAAGTGTGGAAATATTGCTGGTGTTGAAACACAACCGGAAGGAAATTTCGTGTGTGTTGCCAGAACTGGTCACACTGTTTCGGAGCGTCCTCCTTGAGAGTTGAGTGTAGTATGCTGCTTTTCATTAGTTTAAAAAGCCTAATTCATTTTGTCTTAGACCATTATCATCACCTTACAATAATACATTCAAGATGGCTGGTTGACGTTCCCTGCTCATACCAAATTAGTTGGCTGTGTTCGGTGCTCATCAACACTGCATTCTCTTGCGTCTAGTACATGTATTAGTACATACACGTACCATAATTACAGAGAGCTGAGTCCTCCGGCTCGATAGAGTGCTCAATGCGGAAGCAGAGCAGTAACACACGAGTCACAGAAAACCACGCGTTTTGATTGTCGTAACTTAAAGTTTCATGCCATATAGCAATCTTCAGACAACTGATTACAGTGATGCACAGCTAGTGTGGTATTTATACAGCAGCATAGGAAGGAATCTGTGAAGGTTTGAGGTCTGGTGGGTGCAAAAAGTCCTGGATGGAAAATGTGCCAAACTCACATGGTCCGTGAGTGAGAAAAGAAATAATGGCAGGAAGGCAAGCAAATGCAAGATGCCACACACGTACCATAATCAAACATGTAGGCGCATAATGTGGATATACAATTTTATTCAGTGTATTAAGAGGAGGAGAATAATAGCAAAAGTACATGAACTCGTGATAATAGGCATCATAGGACATAACGGACTTTTGATATTTGTACTTTGTCTAGTGTTGAGGCAACGAACTGAAAAAAACCAAAAACCAAAACCAACTTTTGCTAGCAGAAAAAAAGCAAGTCGCACTACACAGACCACAGCTACACAGAAAAGAAAACTACACAGACCATAGTGACCATGGTGACCATGGTGACCGTATTGGCCAGATCGGGTTTCCCGCGACCATGGTGACCTTCCCTTGACGTCTGTAACCTTGGCTCCATGACCATGCGACAGTCATAATCATGTCCATGATGACGACTTCGACTGGCACTAGCGGAAGCCGACGTGAGTTTTGACGCTTATCTGTGACGCTGTGACCATGGACTGGTGACAGCAGACAGAACAAGCGCAGGTACAAGGTCCGTAGACTCGGCGAAATTAGAGTTTAGTAACCTGGTAACTGGTGTAAGTACAGTCTGTATCGCCTATAAGGTTGGCGGCTATAGTAATATACCGGATATAGTGATCAATTTCTCAAATTCATTTTCATTTGCCATAACTAAGTATACACAGTTATCGCGTATAGTAATAATCGTCTATAGTAATATATCGCCTATAGTGATCAAATTCATATTTCAAAAGACCTTTATTACATTATTTTTGCATCGCTTATAGTGATTGATGTAAAATCAAGCGATGTCAGAGGAGAACAGGGTGTTACTTCTTCGTGAAGAACTTGTCCAGTGAGTGTTGTTTGGTGAGTTTTGCTCGTACAAGTTGCCAAAATATGCCTCCATCATGAGGAAATGCTGATTTTGTGTGTCAGGAGCTACAGCCAGCTACATGACATTGTACATGTATGTAGTGCGTACATGTACATGTATGTGCACGGCGCGCTGAGTCGTTTGACACCCCACTGGCATACATTGCATGCAGTATCGGTCATAGTAATATATCGCTTATACTAGTTATAGTGATAAAATGCTCAAAATCAAACACCAACGCGATACTGACTGTAGTTGTACAGTCGTTGTAAGCAGGGAGTAGTACTACAGTCTACAGGTGGTATTGTACTACTCCCTGGTTCAGTGGTTGTTGCCATGCAGACCACCAGCAGGTCCAGCACTGATCAGGTGCAGTGTACACACATACATGCACCAGAACTGTGGTATAATCATGTAGTTATGCTCCTACCTCCGAGAGGATGCCAAATTATGCTCCAAATTTTCAACCATCAAATTATGCCAATAATTATGCCGGCATAATCCGCCGGTGCCTAGCCTAGGCCTACAAGTAAGTTCAGGGCTCACAGTTGCGTAGAAAAGCGTCGATTAGATGGGGGCGGTGCACGTGCTCCAAAATGCCAGCTTGGCCAATCAGCAGTCAGCATTTCGTCGCATTTTTGCTCGAAGTAGGGGGTGTTTGAAGGAGTTAGCAGCACTTCAGCCTGGTTCTACGAAGCTGAGACTTGGCCCAGGCACAGATGACAGGTGTTCCAAAAGATTTACCGAAACAAATTTTCATTACTCACACGGGTATGCCAGAGCATATGCGTAAACTTCGTGAGATATAGTACAGCATTCGAAAGGAATATCCAGAAACGTCTCGGTAAATTTCTTTGCCAGGGTCTCCTGAAAATTTTGAGCCATAGATTGTCCAAATCGACCAAGGGGGAGATGCTCTGTACTAATTTTAGTAACCCCGAGTCCCAGCGGCGCGCAACCGCTTGCGCGAAAATGTGTGAAGATCAAACAACAAGAAAAACGCATGCATGCAGCAGAACAGCAACGCGTGCCGTCGAAGAGAAAATCATTGTGCACAGATTGTTCAGTGTTCTCTCCTCAGTTCGCCCTCGGCGTTGGTTGCTGTGCTTTCATTCTCGCTGGAGTTCTTGTGGCAGCGCAGTTCGCCATCATGGAGGAACTAGCACCCTGGGAAACCTGGTCTTCAGTGGCCCTCGACAAACGCCCGGTGGATTTGCTGGTCCCGTTCACCTCCATCCGATCACCAGCTCCGTGTGGTATCATCATGTTCTCGGCGTTACCTGCCTGGCGAGCTCTGACTCGTTTGTTTGTCTTCTTACCTGTGGAATCATCACGGTCGCTCAATGTAGGATCAGCTCTTGGTCGAACATGGCATGTTGTTTTTACTGGGACTAGCACAGGTTGCGTTTCGCCTTCTCCTCCAAAATATCGCGAACATCGGCTCTAAAACTACGAGAACAGTACACATGGTACAAGTACAACTCGGGTTCTTTCTCTTTTCTGTTCTGTTTTGGATGCGTGGGATGTACACGATCGGTACTCTCCCGGGGTCACGCGACTCACGTGCACCAAACCCGCCCTCGCACGACGCTTTTGTCGATCCTGCATGCCTACTGTGAGCCCTGAAGTTGTAGTTCAGACTCATTTCAGAGAAACAGTAGATCTACATGTATGGCAGTTCCGTTATGTGCATTCCCTTTTGCGCGCAGAGAAATGATGGAGGATGCGTGCAATAGGCTACTTGCACTAGGTGTAAAATTGTAGTTCACAGCCGCAGAAGGGGTAAAGAGTTTGCTGCCTCTGCACTTCTGCAATTTCCGCTCCTTTTTTGTTTGTTTTGGCGTCATTGTATGTACATGTACAAGAACTCTCATTAATTTTTTTAAAGTTGCGATGTTAGCAACTATTGAGTTCATGACTTGGGAGCGCGTGCCATTGGTTTCGATAGTTTCATCCTCGCACTTCAAAACGATAAAAAGAGCAAGTCCGCTGATGCTTGGTTTCATATGGTCATTCTCAATGGCAGAGATGAAGAAATCAGTGCGGCTCAACATTCGGCGGTTTTATCGACTGGACAAAATCCTGTCAGCCGACCACAGGCTCAGCGTGGGGATATCGCGTCAGCCCTGGTCACTGCATGTCCGACGCGCCCAGCGGACAGCATTGTAGCAAGCAACCGGGAGTGTAGTGGCACTAGTGGGCACTCTCTCAGAAGAGCCTTTCAGCAAGAAGATTCAAAAATGGCGACGAAAACCTGTTTGTACAGCTCTCAGTCTCAGCAGCGCCGTTGCAGGTAAGTAAGTTCGTTCGCGGATGAATGGCTTGTATTGCTGTAGACTGTAGTACTAGTAGTAGTAGTAGTAGTAGGCTGTACCTTGTGACAGGTGACCGAGAACAAGTCAAGAAACACAAGACATGACATGTCGACAGCGCATTCGTTATCGCGTTGCGTAGAGTCTACACGCACTCGCATGCTTGGCTTGCAGTTCGAGTTTTTAGGGCGATTCCGGACGACAGCTCGACTTGACTTGAGCTTGGAACGTCCAGGATCAGGAGACGCTGAGACCGTTGTCGCTTGTCGGATTCAAACCTGACAGGCTATCAATGCTCCACCAGAGACACTACTCCACAGTTCACGTTCGACCTAGTCCTCCACAGGAAGCTGAGTTATTTGATTGCAGAAGACTAGTCCACACAACTAAGTTCATTTACACTTCGATATACTGTTCAACTGGTTGTTTGTTGGGAACTAACTTACTTGTTGTTCTTTAGGAATCATTTGGTGGTACACCGGCGGTGATTCGGTGACAGGACAAACCCCTTATCAAACAGTGTGAAAATCTTGATAAGCAACTCGACCAGCCTTGGCGTCATCCCACTATTCTATAATCACTAAAGAATTGTCAATCTGGTCATCCCAGTGACTTTGCGAAGCTCGGCATAGCGGCGGTAAGTGATTAGTTGTCACTGGTTGTTTTAACCTCTTGCCTAGCTTGGCCAGTGAATTATTCCACCATCTTCGTATGCTTCACGTTTGCTGCCCACACATACCCATATTGATTCTTCCATTGGAATGAAGTCAGCATAATTATTTGCTAAGTGCTGCAAACCCAGAAACCTGTCTGATTCTGAAATGTTCGTGATTTTCGTGATGGGTGTGAAATCACGAAAGTAAGTGGGCGCGAAATACGAAACTGGAGAGTCGAGTCAATCATCCAATTGACTCCAATCGCAAGCGTTTGCCGTATGCATGTGTGTGTGTGTGCGTGTGTGCGCGCGTGTGTGTGTGTGTGTGTGTGTGTGTGTGTGTGCGTGCGTGTGTGTGTGTGTGTGTGTGTGTGTGTGTGTGTGTGTGTGTGTGTGTGTGTGTGTGTGTGTGTGTGTGATACTACTCTACTCTAGTAGGGCCTGTACAGCGGCTCTTGTAAGTGGACGGTTTCATCCTGCCTGATCAAGCTGCAGCACATATACGTACAGCTGCGCGTACACGACGTATAGCTGCACTGCATACTGACATGAAGCGGGACCAGCTGAGAGCCACATTGAAGACGGTGAGCATACAGTTTTTCAATTACATTTGGAAAGTATTTTTAATGGAAAGGACTAAAATGTTACATGTTATCCGTAGCTTGTGTCCAACACTAACAGTTATAAGCAAGAACATTTTGGTAACCGCAATCAATAAGACAAGCTAGATCGACATTTGTGTATACTTTATTCATGCAATGTAAAACTGTGGAGACAATGTGCAATACAGCGATGAAAATAGGAAGAAATAGTGTAGCGAAACATTAGGATTCCAACAAGTTTTCGTACAACACTCAGGAATCGTGGTCCTTTCCATTAAATTTAATCCTTGCTCTCCATCCGAGTCTTATTTAGAAATTTGCGAGAACTAAAGAGGCCCTTGACAGAACCCTTTCCCGATGGCATAATGATGACATCATAGTGACATCATAGTTAGTACAGTAGAGCCTCTCAAAGTCGCGATCTCTTATCCGGTCCTGGTGTGCCCAGTTTTCTCCGTCCACTGGGCGTCTTTCAGGCAGGCGCTCGCATTGGAATGGGGAATGTGGAATGTGGACATTTTCTTGCTTTGCATGGCGCTCACCTGCAGTGAATGACAGCATCGGATGATGTGTCATATCCCTTAGCAATTATTATTGTGTAGGCCCGTGAATGGTTTTTGTGATGTTGCCTGAACTGTGAGTCCAACAGAAACGAACGTTGCAACATTTCCATTACGGCTGTGGGTACGGGTCGGTGGCATTCTTGTCGCAGCAACTTTGGGATGAAAAGGGTTTTAAAATTTGCGAAAATGTCAGTCATTGGTAGACTGGATTATAATGAAGTCTTTTCATGGATTTTGGATGGCAAAAAAGCATAATAATATTCTTCACTGAAAGCGAATGTGTATTTGGAGAGGGTGAAGAACGCAAAGCATATCTTTTTCTTTAATCGCTTAGTTTCTGGTTTATATCGATGCTCACATGGCCGCCTGTCCTCAATTTGCAGAATGTCGCGTCGCTGTGCCAGCGACTGGAAGACAGCTGGCTGTGTAAGTCTGGTGACGATGCCGGACGGTTGAAAGAAGCTGCCGCAACGGCGAAGAGCATTCCAGAATGGGTAGGTTCTTTAAAAGGAGAGTTAATGGCATGCGAGCCTGCGCGTGGACACGCACACACACACACGTGTGCATATGTGTGCAATGCGCACATGCATGTGTGTGTGTGTGTATGTGTGTATGTGTATGCGTGTATGTGCATGTATGTGTGTGTGTGTATGTGTGTGTGTGTATGTGTATGTATGTGTATGCGCAGTGCGCACATGTATGTGTGTATGTGTATGTGTGTGCAGTACATACACATGTGCATGTGCATGCATGTGTGCGGTTAGACGCATGCACTGAACGCTTCTTGTGCCTCTCCAACCGGCTAAGTCACCCAAGCTACGTGATTGAAATATTTCTGTTGGTAGTGGGTGAAAAACCGTTTCCTGAATTGTTGCAATTTTATCTTTTCAATTTTATTTTCCAAGCGATCAGAAGCTCTGAATAAGCAGAAAGTAAAACTGTGAATGCATAGGGTTTTGAGGAGATATTCAACAACTCCGAATTCCAATAAGCAGGATGGCAAAGATTAGTAGCACACGATAATCTCCCGATCGCACATCTCCCTACGAACTACTGATCCCTGTGTTCTGTATGTATGCGTGTGTGTGTGTGTGTGTGTGTGTGTGCGTGCGTGCGTGCGATCGCGCGCGCGCGCGCGTGTGTGTGTGTGTGTGTGTGTGTGTGTGTGTGTGTGTGTGCACGCGTATGAATGTGGTCGTGTGCGTGTGTACGTGTGTACATGTATCTGTTTGTCCACGTGTCTTACTTTCCCGATTTCCCCGTCCTCTGGGGCAGCAAGACATCATTCTCACCGTCAAGCTAGCCATAAAGGAGAGATTCCTGATGGGGTACTTGTGTGATCCAGAAGTACAGACCGCTCTTCTTCGCGTTGACATGGCCCGACTCAAGAAAACGAGCGTCACACCGGGATACCCTCGCGAGTGGGAGTTCTTCGTCTCCAAGGCTGAGTCCTATGGTCAACTTCTGCTGCTGTGGAGGCTACTCTCTGAGAGTATTGACTGGAGGAGCTCAATCAAGGCTGTGGTAGGATTCTGTGAGGAATGGCATTACGCAATTTGCAAATCAGGCATCATTGTAAATGGTTCGGATTGTGCAGCACACAAGCACGCGCATGCACACGTGCACGCATACATGCATGCATGCACATACATGCACGCGCGCCACACACACACACGTTCACACAAAAACGCATGCACATACACACACATACACTCATATATACACATACATACAAACATACACACATACATTCCTGTTTGCGTTATGCAAAGCTCACTGACTTGTCAGTTTGAGCACTCTGGCAAGGTACGTTCGGGCCTGATTGGAATTTTTTATTTCCATTGCTATCAGGTTCGGCCTCATTTCCTCTGTGCTGCGCTGACGAGTCCACAAAGGACGAAACAGTTCTGTCCGCAGATTGAGTACATACATACATACATACATACAAATACAATATGCCCATCCGGAGATGATAGCAGGTCCCGAAGGGACAAACAGTGTTCAAGTCACGAGCAGAATCGGGCGTGGCGAGTCAAGTCCTGGCGACGGCGATAGCGCTTTCCACAAGTGCAAACGAAGACATACCTACATACTCACACATGCATACATACAAACATACACACACACACACATGCCCGCACATCAATTGTACACACACGCACACACGCGCGCGCGCGCACACACACACACACACACACACACGCTCACGTCAAGTGCAATGGATCACCGAGCCAAAGCCTGACTGATTAATGTCTTCTACTCCCTCTCTTTGCTGGCTGTTTATAGAAGTGTCGGGTGTGCAAGCAGAAAGGTGATCTCGACAACATGCTGGTGTGTGTTGATTGCAACGGATGCTGGCACACCACGTGCAAGACTGAGGGGGCGCCAAAACTTGACATTTGCTATGAATGCAAGGTACTGTAACGTTTGTCCGGAGTATAAGCCACACTGGAGTATAACCCGCGCCCCATTTTTGCCAAGAAATACAGACGTTTATCCTATTTATCACCGTCAATGGATCATCAGAGTATAAGCCGCACCCCCATTATTTTGGGTGAATTTTCAGTGTTCCAAGTGCGGCTTATACTCTGAAAAATACGGTATATAATTAAATATTTATTCCCGTACCTATGCAGAAGATGTTACTTCAGTAACGTCTGGCGCTAGCCAGGGTCCACACAGCTTTAATTTGGTATTTGTGTGTTTGTTTGTTTGTTTGTTTGTGTCACGCCTGGCGCTATCCCATATCTGTCCCGTACCGTACCATCAAACACAGCTGGCCACATACAGCTGGCCGCAATATTCAAATAGGGCTTTCAAACGCAAGATCATAACGTGAAGCAACTTGGAAGAATGGGTATGAATGCGAAGTGTATGGGGGAATGCATGTAGGGCGATAGTGCGGGTTCGAATCACAGGATATGCCTGAAAAAAAAGATAGGAGAATTGAAAAATTGATATCATCCCTATGCTTTTTTTGCCGTCATCAAGGCGGTAGACGGTGTCGTGTTACCCTCGATCATACCTGTCCCGTACCTATCCCGTACTGTACCGTTCCATCAAAGACGGCTGGCCACAATGCATATTCAAATAGGGCTTTCAAATGCAAGATCATAACGTGAAGCAACTTGGAAGAATTAGTATGTATGCGAAGTGTATCGGGGGATGCATGCAGGGCGCGCGATAGCGCGGGTTCGAATCCCAGGTTATGTCTTAAAAAAAGGATATTTTTTAAAGAATTTATAACATCCCTATGCTTTTTTTGTCTAGGTCATCAAGGCAAAAAAGCATAGCGTAGGGCCCTGAGCTTCCAAGCTCTCTCGTTGTGCACCTCGTCCGGGCGTTTCTGGAAACCGCCACCTATTGAGCCCACGTGAAAATTCCATGGCTGCTATGGCAACCCTCACGTCTTGTATGGCCGTTATGCTATGATTGATCATGCGACAGTTGATACCGGAAATGTACCAATAATTCACTTTTTTCATTCGTTTGAGGGAAAGTTGCAAACGAGAAAGTCTTTAAAAGAATTGACTGTCACCACTAGGACTCGAATCAGGGACCTTCGCTTGTAGCCAGCAATGCTCTAACCACTGGTGTAGTCGTCATCCCAGCAGAGACCGTTCAACATTTTCTTCATACTTCATAACTCACGCTTCCTGTTAATCCAAACATGCTGGCGGTACGCAGCCCTCGCTGTAACCCACACACCACTCTTTACGTGGAGTTGTTCGACTTTTCAATTTCAGCATGGATAGCACTTCCTCCAGTTCAATGTGGTTCAGGTCTATTCTCGTGTGCATGTATGTGTGTGTGTGTGTGCTTGCATATGCGTATGTATGTGCATGCCCTGTTTGTGCATGTGTCTGTGGACCTTCCTTCCGGTGGTACTTTCAGCTGTTCAATCGACAATACCGCGAGGCCTCGGCCCTAGTTCACGAGTCATTCATCTCGGATGCGGAAAGCGCTGACACGAGTGATGGCTACACAACCGAAGAGTACTGCTTTGACTCGGCGGCTGAGGACGGCGACTCCGATCTTGATTATTGTCATGACAATGGAGATGATCGTCATGGTTGCGCTTCGGGGGACGCAGCTAAGAAAGCAATAAAGATGAAGTGCAAGACAGCACGACCTCCACAGAATTTAGCAGCAGCGGAAGAGCAGGAGGTGAGCCCTAGTCCAGATACCGTAGAATCCTGCGGAAAAGCCCCTCGGATTATCTGTTTCACAAAGACATTTCAGCGGGCTTATACGCAGACACCAAAATTGTTAAGAGTAGAGCTCACATGCTCTCTTCCACTACCTCTGGAATAACTCAACTCATTTCACAATATTCCAACGGTTCGGCAAATTGCCTTCATCAGGTTCACAATTGTGCTATTGAAAAGTATCAAGGAAGTGAGAAGTACATTGCTGAAAACCACTGTGCAAACAAAAACAACCAACGATGATTGTGTTGAAATGTAAAAAAAGGAAAAGAAAAAGTCCCCTTGCCGAATATTAGATAAACAACGTACACGGTACGACCTAGGCCCATGGGCTTGAACAACAAAGGTTCGTGCTGTTCGAACTTGGCCTGGGCTTATGCACGAGCATGGGCTTATACACGGGTGGGCTTATTCGGGGGATTCTACGGTACAATAATACATTTCACCGGTCCCCTGGCCTGGAGACTTATGGTTGCTATTTGGATGGGTTTTTTTCATGTGCATCTCTGCGCCGTTGGTGCTGTGCTCCTGACTATCGCTGGCATTATGTTTCGGCTTGTGCAGGCTTTCCATTTGTCTAGGGCCATCGCACTATCAAGAGCCACACACGCCCGTCGTCCCAAACGAGGCATGTCCGGACAGCATCGTATCAGTCCACTCCTCAGGGGCGAGTCCGTCGTCACGCCGACGTCGACAGAGTCCCCGGCAGCGTCACCGTCGGAGAGTGTATGTCTAAATATGGACGAGTCAGGCTCGTTTGAATTCTCCAATCCTGAGGTATTAATTGAAAACTAACTTAAACGGTTACCTCTTATCCTGTCTAAGACGACTGGTCAAGGAGGGACCTGACAAGCGTGGTCCCCATGTAAAGGTGGTCTCCTTATCCAGGTTCACTGAACAGGAATGACATCCCTTTGTCCCTTGGTTGTAGTGGTTCTCTAGGACAGCTGGTCACCTTATTTCCTTGACAGGTTTTTACCGTAGTACATCCTATCCTGTTTTAGATTTGTTTCGTTATTTGTTCTCAAAATTCAATGGATATTAGTATCCGACTTCACGTGACTGTTTAAAAAGTAAAACACGAGGTCCTCGTATGTATTACTACTAGCAAGAGTAGAGCGGGTAATTTTAACGACTATTAATTTTAGCGTTTTGGCCGTTTTCCCATTGTCAACCGGTTAGAGACGTTTTATTTTAGCGATATGCAGCGATTTTACTCGCGGATCACCAGTGCACTACTAATATCTCAACGGATTAGCGACTTGAAACTTGAGCGAAAATGAGTCGATCGCTAAATTCGCTAGGGTTTTCACGTCGCTAAAATTACCCGTTCTACAGTACATAACCCCCAAGAGTGTGCAACTGCCTGCACAACCTCTATTATAGCAATAAAAACTGCTTTATGGCAGTTTTCTAAAAAAGTTATTGTGTTCTAGTCCATGGACCCCGTCTAAAAAGTAAGAAATTAACGAAATGTGATAGCCGAAAATTCAAATTTCACACAAAACCTCACAATAATCACAACACTTGAAATGCTGCTTTCAACACTAAACTTGTAAAAAAAAAAAAAAGGAAATTATCGTATCCGTTCCCGAAGGGAACTCACGACGGCCGCTAACACCCGATAAACTTGTACTGCACCAACAATTGGCAACCAGATCTAGTAGTTTACACGATGTATACGTGAAATGTTTCTTTTTTTTATGGAGTTGTGTACAAATCCTTGATCTTGCTGGAAATTCCGTAGCTCTTCCAACTTCTACCGGATTCTACCAACTTTTTCCCGGTAGAGCCGGTAGAGGAAAGTAGAATCTACCCTTTTGAGTAGAATTTTTTTCAAAAAACAAACACCTCTACCGAAAGAAGTAGTTTCTACCCAAACCTGTAGATCAAAAACGAACGCCCCCCCAAATGCTGTGCTGCGGCGGCAGAACCTCACGTGACGTGACATGGTTCAAAGGGTTACACTGGCAAACAGTGCAAAGTGATCACAAGAGAGTTGCACCCAAAGCTGGGTTGCGTACAACCCTGTATCAATCATGCACAGAGTGCAAATAATGTGTACGAGCTCACCACGTGAAGTGAAGTTCTGCCGTCTCAGACTAGGCAAAGCCCGATTTTGCCAGGGAAGCTTCGATATTTTGCCGCATAATTTTGCTGGCTGATTGTCGATATTTTGCTTTCATTTTGCCAGGCCACTCGATATTTTGCTCCCTTTTTGCTCCAAAATTTGTGTCACGTGAGGGGAAAACTGACCGAAAGTGGGTCACGTGTTGGCAAAAAAAGAAAAAGCGAGTCACGTGTTGGTAAAACTGTGTGAAAATGAGTCACGTACACCGTATAAGTGTAAAATCTCCCAACTTCTAGCGAACACACCGATATTTTGCTCCATTTTGCCAGCAAATTCCCTTTCAAAATTCTTCGATAATTTGCTAGCAGAATTGCTAGCAAAATCGGGCTATGCCTATCTCAGACCCCATACTCCATAGCTGGAGTTACACATTCTTGGCGTTATGTACTCTTGCTACTAGTAAATTCCTCAATTCAATGGATCGGTCAGGAAAATGAACTACCTGAAAAAGTGCCAACCCAGCCAGGACTCTAACCTGGAACCTTGCTTGTCATGAGCAATATCCAAGCAGGCCGTCTGAGCTATGGTCCCATAGTATAAATCATCCAAGGCATTTTAGAACTTAGAAGTGGCGACTTCGGCGGTACCAGTGATGACGTTGGTCAGTCAAGTGTCAAGTTCGGCAGGGAGCGTGTGTTCCTAGTGGGAACAACCAACTTCATCAGGGCATTTATACACTAAAACCTGTCAAGGCGACAACTCGGATAAGGGGACCAACTCTCCCAGAACACCATTGCAACCAGGATCCAGAGATGCTATTTCCATTCGAGTGACCCGGGATAGGGGGTCACCTGGGATTGGGAACAAAGACTACGTTTTGCAGGTCCCTTAAGTGGTCGGCTTGGAGTAAAGCGGGATTCACAGAAGCATTTTTGCGATGTGACACGCGATACGACGGCCGAGAAACCGGGACATCCCCGAATCGCAGCCATCTCGCAGCCCACGCAACTGCCGCAACAGGGCCATTGCAGGAGTTGAGCTTGGCTCAACTTTTGCGATGCGACAAACGATCTGACGTACGATTTTGACCTTTTCTACAGCAAAGTTGTACAAAGGTTCAAGAGTTGCCTGTAAATTTGTACAAGTTGTACCAAACCGCGTGAATACCATGGTGACATACCCACCTGCATTGAACTTCGCGCCAAATCCGCAGGGTGTCGTCGCATCGCTGACTTCTTCTGTGAATGGTATTTCGTGAGTTCGCATCGCACGCCTCCGTCGCAGATCGCGTCGCATCGCCCATCGCATCGCAAAAAAAGCTTCTGTCAACCCCGCTTAAATTACACAGGTTTAACTTGGTATTGAACTGTTGCACTCAATGCATTTATGTATCTTGAATTACAGTGAAACCTGTCTAAGACGACAGCTCAAGCAGTCAAGGGACCGTCAAAACGTGGTCTCCATTACCAGGTGGTCTCCTTATCCAGGGTCATTTGACTGGAGATGGCATTCCTTGATCCTAGTTTCAGTGGTCTTCTAGGACAGGTGGTCGCCTTATTCGAGTGGTCGCCTTGACAGGTTTTACCAAGAGTACATAACCCCCCAGAGTGTGCAACGCCGATCCAGCTCTGCATAGGGTCTTGGTCGAGCGGAATCGGATCTTCTGATGTCATGCGTACACTCCACACCAGCGCAAGGCCGGTCTCGAGGCAGGGCACCATTGTTTTTGATCCAAGAGTACCCGCGACTCCCCGGGTTCCCCTCAGATGTGTACGGTATTATGACGCAAAGATCCGATTCCGCTCGACCAAGACCCTATGCAGAGCTGGATCAGGCGTTGCACACTCTGGGGGGTTCTGTACTCTTGGTAGTACTAGTACAGGTGGCAGGCTAAGAAACATAACAATGCTTCACCCCTCTTTGTGTTTCTCCAGAGTGTGACATCACCTGATGATGATGATGACGATACTGACGATGTAACGAGTGACAGCAGCCTTGACGACAGTGATGTGTTGCTGAGTGACAGTAGTCATGACAACGATGCCTTTGTGCTGAGTGACAGTTGCCATGACGACAATTACGCTGCACCCGGCAACGACAATGACGTGGTGTCAAGTGACGGTAGCCATGGCGACAATGGTGTGTTGCCTAGCGACAGCAGTTGTGACTCTTATGGAGGGGTTTCACATCTTGGTCATGTCATGTGACTAATTAATTTGTGTAGAAAGTGATCATGTCATGTGGCAGTGGAACCAACATGGCCGACATCATGTGACCCATAGCTGTAGATGCAGGGGCTGACGGGATCTGGGACCAACATGGCTGTCGTGTATAGTCATATGACGAATGTGAAGTCTCTGTAAATGCTGCTTTTCTGTGGAAATTTGTTTACGTTCACTATGAAGGTCGGCAAGCAGAGCAAGAGCGGCGGATGAGCTCCATGGAAACGCATGGAGCTGCTCAAGAATCACTGCACGGCTCTCAACCGCAACTGTCACTGAACAATGAAAGCTCAACTGCATATCAGATCGCGCCTTCCGAGAAGAGGAAGCAAACGGCACAGACAGAGCAGAGGGCCGTATGCCGGGCGAAGTCAAGTCAGATAGTACCGCTGAGTACGCCAATTGTGTTCACCACACTAACAGCACCAGTGACATCCAAAGCCAGGCCGAGACAGACAGCACCAAGTACGCCAACAGCGTTTACCACACCAGCGACACCCAAAGCAAAGCCATGTAAGTCAAAGAAGCAAGCTACATCGTCTGAGGCAAAGAGTAACACACCCAAACCCAAACCAAGCAAACCAAAGAAGCAATTTGCAACCCCAGAGGCAACGGAAAACACACCAAAAGCAGCAGCAACGTTGGCAAGAGCAAAAGCAACCAACTGGTCACGAGATTATGGAGAGACAGTACCCGGGAATGCCACCCTCAACAATGACTTGCAGGTTTGTGCCAGTGCCTCCTTGATCGTGATTTAGACGTTGACAATGTCAACGGGCACGCGTTTGCGTATGAATACCGTATTATCTCCATTATAAGCCCAGCGCTTATATTTTTTCAACCCATCCGGACCCCGGGCTTATATTAGAGACTGGGCTTCTACAAGAGGCTGGGCTTGTAATTTTTCAACCCCTGGTATATGTACATTGCTTATTATTTGCATTGTATCGGTAGCACAAAGTTTCCCAGCAGGTACCGGGACTGCAGTTTTGTGCTTCCTGGTACACTGAATGAGTCTGAATTTTAGATCTCGGGGATCACGGACTTTTACCACGGCAATCAGCATGTGGGTATGTGACACTTTGTGATGTCAAACATGCATGGACATGATCCATACAGTTCTCCATTATAAGCCCTGCGCTTATATTGGAGACTGCGCTTGTATATCTTCGAAGCCCTCTTGGAGTGCGTTTATGATAGAGACTGGGCTTCTAAAAGAGACTGCGCTTGTAATAGAGATAATACGGTACACAGTCAGACCTCGTTTATCCGGTCCTCTTATATCCGGATCCCTCGCCATCCGAAAGAAAATAGCTGGTTGCAGATTTACAGCATGCGTGATGCATCCAACATAACCTGTGTTCGATTATCCGGTTCCCTCGTCTATCCGGATATTTTTTTTTATGAAAAATAGATGTGTGCGGTTATGTGTCAAGCCCGTTCGTATTGGTCTCTGTTTATAGCGGCGCATCATGGTGGTAGCAGTGCATGTGGTAGGGATGTCGCACACACTACGGTCACCGTCACTATGGTATTGGCTGCACCACTCTTTCCCCCCATGAATCAATCAAAAGCTATCATCTGGGCTGTATTTGGAAAATGTTCAGCACAGCCAGCCTAACCCCAGTAAGTAAATTGTACCTCAGATGGCTGACCGTCTTAGACAAGTCACACTTTATACCACTCAACTGTTGCACTCGATGTGAGAGGGAAATGCATTGTCCTAATGGTGGCTGGCTAAGAAACATAACAATCCTTCACCCCTGTTTGTGCTTCTCCAGCACACGACCTCACATGATAACGACGACGATACTGATGATGCAACGAGTGACAGCAGCCTTGACGACAGTGATGCGTGGCCGAGTGACAGTAGTCACGACAACGGTATCATTGTACTGAGTGACAGTTCCGATGACGACAATTACTCTGACCGAAGCCCTAGCGACAATGACGTGGCGTCCAGTGACAGTAGCCATGGGGACAATGACATGTTGCCTAGCGACAGCAGTCCTGACGACAATGGTGTGTTGCCTAGCGACAGCAGTCCTGACGAAGGCGATAAGGACACGACTTGGGAACCATCATCTCCTATAACTGTCAAGCCCAAAAAGCGAAAGAGTGGTATGATTGTGTTGTAGACAGTGCAAGGTCAAAGAGTGTGTATTGTGTGTGTGTGTGTGTGTGTGTGTGTGTGTGTGTGTGTGTGTGTGTGTGTGTGTGTGTGTGTGTGTGTGTGTGTGTGTGTGTGTGTGACTGTGTGGGTGGGTGGGTGCGGGTGGGCGTGCGTGCGTGCGTGCGTGTGTGTGTGGGGGGGGGGGGGAGAGGGGGTAGGTGACAAGGTGTCTATGCCAGGCTCTTCTGGAGGGGTTTCACATCTTCGTCAAGTCATGTGACTAAATTTGTATAGAAATTGATCATGTCATTTGACAGTGGAACCAACATGGCCGACATCATGTGACCCATAGATGTAGATGCAGGGGCTGACTGGATCTGGGACCAACATGGCTGTCGTGTATGGTCACATGACGAATGTGAAGTCACTGTAAATGGTGCTTTACTGTGGAAATTTGTTTACGTTCACTATGAAGGTCGGCAAGCAGAGCAAGAGCGGCAGACGAGCTCCGTGGAAACGCATGGAGCTGCTCAAGAATCACTGCATGGCTCTCAATCGCAACTGTCACTGAACAATGAAAGCTCAACTGCATATCAGATCGCGCCTTCCAAGAAGAGGAAGCAAACGGCACAGACAGGGCAGAGGGCCGTACGCCAGGCGAAGTCAAGTCAGTCAGTGCCGCTGAGTACGCCAACACCGTTTACCACGCCGACAGTACCAGCAACACCCAAAGCTAAGCCATGCAAGTCAAAGAAGCAGGCTACATCGTCTGAGGCAAAGAGAAACACACCCAAACCCAAACCAAGCAAACCAAAGAAGCAATTTGCAACCCCAGAGGCAAAGAAGAACACGCCAAAACCAGCAGCTACGTTGGCAAAAGCAAAAGCAACCAACTCATTACGAGATTATGGAGAGACAGTACCCGGGGATGCCACCCTCAACGATGACTTGCAGGTTTGTACCGTTGCCATGATTATGATCTTTATTTAACAATGTCAATGGGCATTTGCGTGTGGAAGCTCAGTAAAACTCCCCTAAATCTGGGCACATTCGTCTACTGGGCACCTTACTCGCTCATCTAGAGTCACAAACATTGGCTTTTCAACAAAAAATGGCCCCTAAAACCATTGATTGGCATAACATTATGTTTGCTGCATGCAGAAGTATGTATGGACTCGGATGCCGGGAGAGCCAAGGATAAGTTATAAAAAATATAAAGGACCAAGGAACTAGAAGTTACGCCAGAATGTCCACTAATGCCACCACTTACTAAACGATCAGGCTCACGCGATAACATTGCACGACACTGACCGACTGGTGGTGTTAAAGGACATTGTAGCGTAACTTGTAGTTCCTTGGTCCTTTTTTCATTTCTTATAGAAGTATGTATATTGTGATTTGTGAGCAACGGATAATTTCTAGTTACGGCCGGTGCTCGGTCTCAACCTGCCCGGGTACTGCCTACAGGCTTTCAGGCGGTGTGTCAAGTACGTGTACTGGTCCCCTGCTCACAGCGGCGCGCGTTGTGGCGTTATCCACAGTGCATGTGAATGTACACAGGCACACACCTGCAATTCCTTACAGTAGAGTCGCGCGCTAAAGAACGTGAAGTCCGAGAACGTCCAGCCTGAAATACTAAGAACGCCACCGCCTAAAGTTAAGAACGGTGGTGTTGGTTCTCTGGGAGCTTGTGGGATAGATATAATTCAGAATGGATTGCTTCTAAGGACGTGCTATAAGAACGCAGCCAGATTGCTGAAAGATAAGAATGTCCCGGGCTAATCCCTAGCTTGGAAACAAAGTTCTTGGGCGTGCGACTCTACTGCGCAATGACAATGGTGCACTCTCCACGTGTGTATCTACCTTCCCACAGGCACTAAACGAAGCCGTGCAGAGCATCTTTGCGAGCGAACCAGGGGATTGGATGCTGGATATGACGCCCCACTGTGCGTCTTCCCAAAGCATCCTGCAGGTGAGTTGTTTGTCGCTTTTAAAGGGGAAGTTAAGGCAAAAATCAAAATTTCACCAGTTGTAGTCTTCGGGGTGCTGTGTCGAATGGTCTTGGTCCGAGAAAGCTGAGACGCTCCCTTCCTACTTGAATCCCAATCGAACTCGCGCACTTCCACCGAAACTGGGTGACTGCGCCCTACTAGATGGGTATTTGTATGCAAAATGTCACTAAAAGCGCCATTTCGTTCTTATAAAAGCACGGATGACCGCGATTGGCCCATAGGCTGTACTCTTTTGGACGCTGAGTCGACTGGTTTTGGTCCGAAAAGTCTGCGATGCAGCGTTCCTCCTATATTCCCAATCGAACATGGTTGAACAAGCGGTCAACTGCTCCTGGGTGCCCAAATCACCTGGTCACCACGCCAGCAGGCGACAACTTTCACACCAAGGTTCAACTCAAGTTCAGCTCGAGTGACAGGACTGGACCCAAAAAAGGTCAAACAGGCTAGTAAGTTGTACCCTGCAGGCACGGTGACCAGGTGACTGGTGTACGCAGGAGCACGTGACCGCTTGTTCAACCATTTTCAATTGGGAATAAAGGAGGAACGCTGCATCGCAGCCTTTTCGGACCAAAACCAATCGACTCAGCGTCCAAAAGACTACAACATATGGGCCAATCGCGGTCATCCGTGCTTTTATAAGAACGAAATGGCGCTTTTAGTGACATTTTGCATACAAATCCCCATCTAGTAGGGCGCAGTCACCCAGTTTCGGTGGAAGTGCGCGAGTTCGATTGGGATTAAAGTAGGAAGGAAGCGTCTCAGCTTCCTCGGACCACGACCATTCGACTCAGCACCCCGAAGACTACAACTGGTGAAATTTTGATTTTTGCCTTAACTTCCCCTTTAAATTACTAAGCAGATTTGTGTCATTCTAGACCATGATTATGTCCATTCTATAATCAGTTACTCCAGTACCGTAGGTCACCGAAGAACTGGGAGAGGGGGGGGGGGGGGGGGGGGGATCAGCCTCCTAGCCTAGACCATTCTTATTTTCATGTATTACAGTCTATGCACAGTCAAGTCACCGTGTACACATTGGTATGCTGTGCTTGGGGAAACCCAAGGCTGGTCGATCGTTGACGCCCTACAGTACTTTATCACAGCATCGGGAACTGAGCTTTTCCTCGTGACAATACTACATCGCGGACAGGTGCTTGGCTTGCATGGAGTACGGGGCACGTGCACTCCACCCCCCCCCCCCCCCCCTAAACATTTCGACCTAGGTTCAGCATACGCATGTGCATATTAATGACTACTTCTTCCTCCGTATACAAAAACTCCGTGACTTTTTTTGAAGGCTGCGCACAGCTCTGGAATTGTTCCGTTTGACTCGTGGCATTGCCTAACCTTTTTACAAGCTATATCAAAGAAAAAGGCAACTCAGACAAATGAGATTGAGTTTATTCAGAGTCTTCGTCGCTCCTGGCATTGTCACCTGACGACGCTGACGCCGCATCGCCAACAGTCGCTGCTTCTGCTCGCATTTCGTTCAGATTCTTTTCAGCTGCAGTAATGATCCGACGCGGGACTTTGGCTACGTCCTCTTCATCTCCAGAGCTGTGTACGAATCGGTGTCGACTATATTCAGTCGTTCCAACCCGCGACCTCCATTATGCCGTGAAACGAGTTGCTCAAGCACATCCACACGCTTCGCATTTTCTCGGCAGGATAATCCTCCCAGCATTCTACAACGGCTTCGAGGAGGTCCCTGTGATTCTCCTAGACGACAACGGAGACGTCTGACTGGAGAGAGGTGAAGAAAGCCAGGTCGTCGACATTCTGATCTGGAGTCAGCGCTGGTTGCACGACGACTGAGATGTTTCATCCTGCCGTGCGTGCGGAACCGATTTATGTTCTCACGTTGCATATGGGGCCGCGCACCGCAAGTACGAGCCTGGCCAGTTTCATGGCAGCGAGTGCTGCATGACTCCATGTTCCAGCCGCGAGCTCCACTTCGTCACGGTGTCAGTTTCGAGTAAGTAAGTGTTAGTTTTTTTCATTTGACTCGCGAGTTCCTGTCGGCAACGTCCTCACACGCATGGCTTCCGTGGAGAATCTGTTCGGGATCAACCAAACCTACCTCAACATGAATGTGGGTTGTCGATGACAGCCTTTGGCGCGGTTCGTTAAGCAGGTTCTTACTCAAAAACACCGTTGAAAAAAAGTCACGAAGTTTTTGTATACGGAGGAAGTATGAATGACATGCATCAGCCATCCTACACATTGGCAACGCATTTCGATCCCGGTTAGGTTTATGAGTAGGGAGGTAATGTCGATGCATTACAGGGGCGTCAGAACCGGTGCGGCAGGTCCCGCCAAAGCCGCACCAATAATTTCATCTTTGTGAATTCTGAAGCAATAAAATATCGGCTATTTGGGCCCAATTCCCCAACATTTTCCCGGTAAGGGACCCTCGGACTCCCACCTACTCATGCGGCCGCACCAATGTCGAATACCTTCCGACGCCCCTACAATAGCAACTCAGTGATTAGGGACTGTTGATTCTGACAAAGTTTGCATGATCTCGTCGGTTGAGTTAACGTGTAACAGATATTGTTGATGCAATCGTAACTCAATGATTAGGGACTGCTGATTCTGGAGCTCTTCTTTTGTTTGCTGCAGTCGACACTACTGGACCCGACGGCGAACTTCTGCAGAATCATGCACACCCACAGGAGACGGGAGTATAGTAGTCGTGCCAGTATGATGAACGATGTGCGCGATGTATTCGCACAGTATCAACAGTCATGGCCATGCTCCCTGGACGTGCAGCTTGCTGACCGGCAGACAGCAGCTGAACAGGTGAGAAAGTTTAGCAGGTGCTTTTCGCTGCCGTTGTTGCCGCATTCCTTATGGGGTTTCATGTTTCTATGTCGGCTCGTTCTGAAAATTGTCTGACCCGATTTGTTTTTCTGTGTCCTTTTCACTATACCTCGATCTCTCACCATCGTGTCATGCGGCGTACATGCATGTATGTGTGTGTATGTATGTATATAATAAATGTAGAGCCGAAGGATTTATTGCAATTACATACCAGTATAAAAACCGAGGTCCCCCGAGGTTTTTATAACTGGTATGTAATTGCAATAAATCCTGAGGCTACTACATTTATTATACATATGTTGACCTTCGCTTTCCCTAAAAAAGGAGTATTTTATAAACAGTATTTATTGGCTTTAGTGGTATTTTATAAACAGTATTTATTTGCCCAAAAGCCAATAAATACTGTTTATAAAATACCACTAAGGCCAATAAATACTGTTCATAAATACTCCTTTCTAGGGAAAAGTGCAGTGCTGCATGGAAAAGTACAGTGGTATTTATTGAGTCAAAGCAAATTTATTTGAATTTGATACTGTTGATGGTGTGGTCACTAATGAGTGTGGGTATTTATCAAAGGTCAATGTATTTTCCCGTATAACTGCTTGCCTGTCCAGGGGCGTTGCAAGGTATTTTAGTGTGGTACAGTCAGCCATCTGAAGTACAATTGAATCGTGGGGGAGTGAGTGGTGGCTGAGCCGAAAATTTTGGAATTTTAGATGCCAGATCAGTGTATTTGGTTGATTCACGGGGTATCCGGGGCAAAAAGTGGTACGGTCAATACCGTAGTGACCACACCGTGTGCGACGCCCCTGCTGTCCGTTTGTGTCTGCTGCAGGACATGACCTTGTCTCACTATCACGGGGCCAGTGCAGCGCAGGAAGCATTTGTTGGGCACTTGGAGAAACACTGTCCGCAGCTCTGCCACCTGTATGAGCGAGTGCCGTTCTAACAGATAAATTGCTGGTGCTCTTCTAACAGATAGGACGCCGGTAGCCTTGAATGTTGACAATGCGGTATACGTGCAGCTCAGAAAACCAGGAGCAGAAAAAGGAGCAGTAGCAGCAGCGGCGGATGTGTCCCGGAGATTGATGTGGCGTGCATGCCATGTACAGATGTATGAGCGAAGCGTATCACGCCCCACTCATCAGGGCTACAAATGCGCTGCATCTGAGAGAGTGGATACACGCACGCACACAGACTGGACACGGACTCACGCTGCTATCTGGTATTCACGAGGTGTTTGTCGCGCTGGAAACGGAGTGTCTCTGTAAGTTTGTATCCCTGGTGATGTTTGTGCCTGGACAGCACTATATAAGTGGTGCTCTTCAGGCACAATCTTCCTCAGCCCACTCAAGCTCAACTGATGAGGGGTGAATTCCCCGAAACACTGTGTATTGAGCAGGGAGTGGTGTTTTCTTGCAGGTTTGCCGAGTCGAAGGTTCGATGGACTTCTCGTGTTCTCTGGATGGCAGTCGTGAGTCAGTCAAGTGTCAAGTCGTCGGCGGAATAGCGCGAGCTCCAGTGTGGGATTAGGGACTCTTGGCTATTTCCTCTACCAAAATTAATGGTACCGTTTACACATACAATTGTTTTCATTTTTTGGTGTTGTGTTCTAATCATTCGCCATGCCACTGTCAATTGTATTCTGTTTGCCCGTAAAAGAGGCCTTTTCTCTGCTCATAATACATAAGTTGATGATAACGGACTTTTGCTAGCAGAAAGGAGCAAGTCGCAAACACAGACTACAGAGTACAGTGACCATTGTGACTGTGCTGGCCAGATCGGGTTTCCATGGTTTCCGGCGACCATGGTATCATTGGTGACCATGGTGACCTTCCCTTGACGTCTGTGTCCTTGACCTTGGCTTGGGAACACTGTCACCTGGTCACTTGGATGGCCCATGACTCCATGGCATGAGTCTGAGTCTGTAATGATTGACCATGCATGATGACGACTTCGACTGGCACTAGCCGAAGCCGCCGAGCTAGCATGAACTATGCGTTACTTCCCTCGCATTCTGATAGTGTTTAAACCGAACACGGATTCTTCGAACGAATAATCTATCGAATAATTTCGCCCTCCATCGAACGAATAATCTATATTCTATCATACGCATGATGGCATTTTTCAACACTTTTTCAGCACTTTTTTTTAAAAGTATTTTTTATTTTTTTCTGATTATCGGATTTTGTTATGTGGAGGTGCAAAACCGGTTAACCTGTACCGCCAAGAGTACATCCCCCCCCCCCCCCAGTGTGCAACGCCTGATCCAGCTCTGCATAGGGTCTTGGTCGAAAGTGGTCAAAGACCAAAAATCACATTCACTGCATCCATGTTTCCCTCGTATGGAAAGAACAGAAGTATTACTAGATACCGATAAGAGATTAAAACTTGGAGGAGAGGAGATTGAGAAGAAATACTACGAGCAGATCTACGCAGTGCAAATATCAGCAGGGTCAGCGCTGAGTATAGATCGTTTTTTTTTTTTTTTTTTTTTTCGATTTCTGATAATTCCTACGACTATTCGATTATTCGTTCACCCCACGAATATTCTAAATTATTCGATTATTCGATTATTCGTTTCAACACTACATTCTGATGCTCATCTGTGACGCTGTGCCCATGGTGACAGCAGACAGAACAAGCGTAGATCTACGCGTAAGCGCAGCTCGCCAGGGCTGGCAGGGGCCTTGTGTACCTGTGTACTCTGTACTCCTAGTGTACATGGTGTAGCCTGTAGACTAGTGTAGTGTAGGCGATAGGCTAGGCTAGGCCTAGCGCCTAGGCTAGGGCTAGGGACGGACGCATACCGACCGTCCACTGCAGTACAGGCTAGCAACTAGCAAAAAACCGCGATGATTTGTTTGACTCGGTTGCTATAGCGTAGACCAGTCTGAATGAGTGACTCTCACTCTTTTGCAGGGACGCTGTAAGTGTAACACTAACAGTCACACAGAGCAGGTTATTCTGTTTTCTGTGCATATGATTGACACAAACATCATTCGGTCGTGAGAGTCCCATTGCTCCCCGCATTTGCAGGTTATCTTCATTATTATTCTCTTTGGACAGTCGGCTCGATATTTCTGGAGCTGCCCTGCTTGCGTTTGGAGTGGCCACACTACATGCCTGCTTTGAAAGGGAGGTGTGGCATCGACGGTTGCGTGCGAGCGGCACTGTGTTCGCAGGAGCGGCTTGTGCTCCGTCACGCAGCTCGCCGTTCACGGCTCTATTCCAGTGCTCAGCCGGTGGTGGTGTCGCAATGAAGCTGATCATCTCCACGCCGAACGAGCGAGCCCATATCCTCTGAACTCCCATTAGAGCTTTGAAAGCTGTTGTGCGTTGTTGACAATATTATTGAATAGTTGTCATTAGTTGAGCAATACACCATGAACCTCAGTGCTCAGTACAGCGATGAATGGACAGCCTAGGCGAAAGGGTTGATTGAAGATATCTGGTGTCGCATTTAGTCTGCACTAGGGGATGTGCACGACAATTATAACAATTTCATCAGGAGAAGGGAGCTATTTGTCTAGTATTTGAAGGGGAGATAGTGAGCCACATCATAAGTTTTTGAGATCTTCAGTAGACACCCTTAGCAAACAACGGTAACGCTAATTTTTTACGGTACTCGTACCTTGATCACCCAAATAGCGTTGAAGCTGCAGCGTATAAACGTTATGGGGGCTGATTTATCGTTGTGACCAACGGTACGTGTTTTGGCCAAATATTGCATAGTCCGTACGCATTTCACCTTGTATCGCGTATATGGTGACAAAAATGGTTGTACCGCGCGAAATCAAAGCTATTCTCGTGGCAACAGCGTACCAAAAATAGCGTGCATCTTGCTAAAGGTCGAACCCAAATCACGGTATTTTCCCCCTTACGATAATACCGTTACGACATAACGTTTTTTGCTAAGGGTGTCTATTGTAAGCAAACTCCAACCAAAGAAGATGTTCTTGCATGAGAGCTGTCTCAATGCAGAGAAGAAGAAAAATAATTGAAAAAAATGTACATTATCCATGACATAGGTTGCCTGAGCAGGCCTGCACTTCGTGAAACTACAGTGTTGCTCAATGAAATCCAGTCGCATCACTCAACTACACGCCGGCAGGGCGTTGCGCAGCCCTAGACATGCGAACACTGGGTGGCGAAATGGTGCGAGTCCCAAACGTGAGCGACGCGACTGGATTTCATTGAGCAGCACTGTAGAATACTGCGATTTGCAATGCAGCTTGTTCTCCGTCTCCGGACGTATTCTATACGTGAGCAGCACAGCGAGCAGGCAATGTGAACGACAGGAGCAGTAACGTTAGTGCAACTGCTGGCATCACTTTATTGTTGAGATACAGCACAGCAGCAGTGGCTGGTGAATTGGTAGATTGCTCATAATACACATGTAATACCCTTCAGGCCTTGTGGAAGATGCTGACCCGCATGTGAGTCCAGAGATAGGTCCTGCAAATACGTGCACCGTATTGTCCGGAGTATAAGCTGCACTGAAGTATAAGGCACAACCAGACATCTACCCCGTTTAGTACTGTTTATTTTACCGTGTAGTACCGGTACAAGCCACACCGACTCGGGTTTTTTTTAGGGTGAATTACTGGTGGCTATACTCCGGAAAATACGTTTTATGGATTACAGCAGTTCATTACAGCTTTGCATTCTGGCATTCATGTGATGCTGTCACCGCCAAGTGTGTTGTCCTTGACTGTGGATGATCCAAGCACATTCCGAGCCGCTCAGTTGTGCCGTGTGGGCGTCTCAGAGCGAGTTCTACAGTGTCAGGTCAGTGGAGGTGTGTGTGTGTGTGTGTGTGTGTGTGTGTGTGTGTGTGTGTGCGCACCTACCCGTGCTGAATTTTGAAGACAAAGGCGTGTGTATGTGCGTGCGTGCGTATGTGTGTGTGTGTGTGTTTGTGTGTGTGTGTGTGTGTGTGTGTGTGTGTGTGTGTGTGTGTGTGTGTGTGTGTGTATTCGATCATTCACAGTGATGACCAGAATGTGTTGAAGTGGACGATTCCAGACAACAATGTACAGGACGCTACTGCTACCAAGGTAACAAGATGACCCTTTGGACATTTCTTCTGAATCTCTCTCCCTTCTTCACGGGGAGACCCACAATGTCACCAGTTTCTGGCAGTGAGCAGCTGCAAGACGAGTTCATGCGTGCGCGTGTGTGTGTGTGTGTGTGTGTGTGTGTGTGTGTGTGTGTGTGTGTGTGTGTGTGTGTGAGTGTGTGTGCACGCGCGCGCGCGCATTCCTGGCAATTAGGTATACTCCGTCGCTCAAACTAGCTTTTCCTCGGAGGATCTTCCCTTTCCTCCCTTTCCTCCCTGCCCCTACACGTGTACATTAACGTGATGGATAGTTATTTTCTCCTTTTTCTCTTTTTTTTCCCAGTTATTCACGTTACCCGACAAGGCGCTACCGACGTGCATGAAGCAACAGCCTACGAGCGGCTCGGGTGGTCGACGCGGAGGAGGACCCGACACACTGGTCATTGCCTGCAGTGATGGTAGGGGATGGTGGCTGGGTGGTGCCGCGTATGTCAGTATAGCGTAACACACTCGTCATTTCGTGCTGTGTTGGTAGGTCATGCTGGCTGGGCGGTGCCGTGCATGTGCTGACACGGTTCATGTTCCGCATGCTTTCCCACCTGCAGCTCATGTTTGGCGTTAACAAAGTCAGTATAAAATAGCAATGAAAAATATCAATTGTGCACTCATAACCATGTATAAACAATTAAAATGAAACAATTCCAGAACGTTTTCGTGTGACCATCATCAGTGGAACATCGTCACATAGTAAGAATCACCAAAACAACCAGTTATATAGCTAGAGTAATATGAAAAGAAGGGTGAGAATGCAGCACAGCTAGCGGTTATGCATAGCGCGTGTAGTGTGAACCTTTGCAGTGTATCTGAGAATGGTAGCAGTAGATGAATGTGGCAGCTATGAGTGCTTCTTTTCATATTACTCTAGCTATATAACTGGTTGTTTTAGTGATTCTTACTATGTGACGATGTTCCACTGATGATGGTCACACGAAAACGTTCTGGAATTGTTTCATTTTAATTGTTTATACATGGTTATGAGTGCACAATTGATATTTTTCATTGTTATTTTACGACTGTTGTCTCCTCGTCGGTTATTTAAAGTCAGTATAGCATAACACACTCACCATTGCCTGCGGTGACGGTAATCGTAGGTGATGCTGGACACTTAAAAATGGCTTTCAAGCATTTCTTACTAGGTCAGTACATCGAACTAGACTCGATGTGAATGACATTCGTTTTTTGAAAGCGGTGTTCGTAAAGGGGTGCTCCGGTGCTGTTATGATTTTTCGTGTTTGTTTGAATTGCAGGCAAGGTTTATTCAGTGTCTCGGTCTGGTCGATTGGAGAAAGCTATTGAAGCACATCAAGGTGCTGTTCTCACGCTACGATGGGTGGCTGACGGCACGGCTTTCGCTACAGGTAGGGAGTGGATGAACGGCTGGAGTATGTGTGTGTGTGGGGGGGGGGGGGTATTTGTGTGTGTTGGGGGAGGGGGGGGGGGGTATTTGTGTGTGTCGGGGGAGGGGGGGTATTTGTGTGAGTGTGTGTGTGGGGGGGGGGGGGGATTTGTGTGTGTGTTGGGGGAGGGGGTATTTGTGTGTGTTGGGGGAGGGGGGGGGGGGGGTGTTGTGTGTGTGTGTGGGGGGGGGGCGGGGGGGGGGGGTATTGTTGGGGGAGGGGGGGGGGGGGTGTTGTGTGTATGGGGGGGGGGGGGGTGTGGGGTTGTGTGAGTGTGTGTGGGATTCACTGGCCAGAAAAAGCCACTTCAACCAGCTGTGTGTTGTAGACCAGGCTAAAATTAGTGGCGGTCAATTCATCAGCCTTGCAAGCTGTTGAATTGCTATTTCTGACATAGCTTGTTCGTTATCATCGCTTCAGCGATGGGCAGGAGTATGAGTGTGTGTGTATCTCACTGAATTGCACTTGGAATGCCAAGCACACAAAGAAACAGGTTAATGTAAAAAGATAAACTATCGTGGCGTGCAAATTTTGCGCTTTCAAGAATCGCTCGAGTTCACGACGAGAAATGTTTGCGATTCTAACTCTTCAATTGGTTGTTGTGCAGTCTACAATCCATGTACAGAGCAACAGTTTGCGGTGATTTATATTCGTGAATGTATGATGGTACGAAGTAGTGGTTGCGACTTTGGCGATGATTTGTAAGAAAGGGTTTGCTCCCCACACCGGAGCTCACGCTATTCCGCCGACTTTAATTGACACTTGACTGACTCACGACTGCCATCCAGAGCACACGAGAAGTCCATCGAACCTTCCACTCGGCAAACCTGCAAGAAAGCACCACTCCCTGCTCAATACACAGTGTTTCGGGGAATTCACCCCTCATCAGTTGAGCTTGAGTAGGCTGAGGAAGATTGTGCCTGAAGAGCACCACTTATATAGTGCTCTCCAGGCACAAACATCACTATATAAGTGGTGCTCTTCAGGCACACTCTTCCTCAGCCTACTCAAGCTCAACTGATGAATTCCCCGAAACACTGTGTATTGAGCAGGGAGTGGTGCTTTCTTGCAGGTTTGCCGAGTCGAAGGTTCGATGGACTTTTCGTGCTCTGGATGGCAGTCGTGAGTCAGTCAAGTGTCAATTAAAGTCGGCGGAATAGCGCGAGGTCCGGTGTGGGGAGCAAACCCTTTCTTAATATATGATGGTTGCGGAAATAGCGAAAGTTTCTCACTTTAGAGTATGCGATCACATCATAAGTTGAGTTGTTTGTGTTGAGAGGCACGAAGTCAAAGTGCAGCAATGCCCGTCCAGGTGTGATATGTAGCACTCCGGGCTAACCTATGACAGCTATACCAGAGCTGCCAGCATTTCTCACACAGTCTACCAAAATAATATACATCTCCTTGCAGTGTAGTCTTATGGATCTTCACTATACTGTAAGAATTGAAAGTGTGACGAATCTTAAGTCTAGCGATTTGCAAAAAATGTCCCACTTGGCGGGCACACGTTTAACGACCCTGCCAGCACACACCTGGCTTCTATTCCTCTAGTACAGAGGCGAGAAGGAATACTATTATTCTTCCTCGTTAAAGTGTTAGACTTTGTGCCAGACTTTGTGCCCCGTTAGAGATTCAACTCTTACAGTACATCGCGAGTCAGGGAGTTTTCTAATGGGCGCTACTTCTGCAGCGTGAATTGCTAATGCAAGTGCAGCACTGGCCGCTAACCCGCGACTTCGCCAAAGCAACTCAACTAATAATGTAATCGCCTAAAGAGACCATAGGTCGATGTTGTGGCCTTGCCTCACCAGCACAGGCTTTGCGTCGCAGCCCCTACTCTCCCTGCTGTTTTGTTCTTCTATATTCTGTCGTCTTCTCCCCTTCTGACGAGTAGGTTGTGTACTTAGTAAAAAAAACTTCCCCTCTTTGGAATTAGCACTAATATCTATGAACCTTTCAAGTCGGAAGGCCGTTGGTTAGCGCTATCGAGCAGTCCTCAAGCTGAATTTCATGCTGTGGAATGTCTCAGTACTCCTTGTTATTTTTGTGCTAGATTGTGCACGTCTGACTGTTCAAAATCTGGTTTTAGTTGGTGGACTCGATCTCATAACTTGTGCCCACAATTTCCATGTTACAAAAACAAACAGTACCAGTTAGAAGAAAGAAAAAGGACCAAGGAGCACCTTCCCTCCTTATGTTATTTCTATAACTTAGAACCTTCCAAGTTGGAAGGCTGTTGGAGTGCGCATCCAAGATGTGCTAGAGCTGTTAGCCAGTTGGTTGTAGAACGTCAGTGCCGTCGGTCAGTGTTGTGCAATGTTATCTCATGAGCTGATTGTTTAGTAGTTAGTTGACATTGTAGCGTAACTTTTAGCTCCTTGTTCCTTTTTCTTTCTCATAAATTAATCCTTGGCTCTCCATCCGAGTCTCTATATTACCAATCACAGTGGGGTGTGTATATTGGATTTTTTAGTCAGTGTTTTCCATTCAATTGTGCTCTTGTTCTCTTTGCTCTATTCGTGCTTTGCAGCTGGTGAGGATGGACAAGTAAAGATTTGGTCACGAGCTGGCATGTACCGCAACACGCTAGTTCAAAGTGGTATGTTGACACGCTGCGCTGGTATTTTTGCTGCGGCATCTGGCTGCCCCTCTCTACCACTCTCTCGTTTTGTGTACGTGGGCACGTTTGTGTGGCAATCTTGTACCTTTCTTTCTTTCTATCTGTCTGTTTGTCTTTCTTTTGTCTGTCTAACTGTATTTGTGCACAACCGAACTCATCCATTAAAGTGGTCAAAGACCAAAAATCTCATTCGCTGCATCCAGGTTTCCCTTGTGCCAGGCTGAGAATCATGGTCTTAAACCATCTCACTATTCCTGCCTTTCATGATCCAATCACCAAGCTA
Source organism: Sycon ciliatum (assembly GCF_964019385.1). Taxonomy (NCBI): domain Eukaryota; kingdom Metazoa; phylum Porifera; class Calcarea; order Leucosolenida; family Sycettidae; genus Sycon; species Sycon ciliatum. The sequence goes on along the minus strand of NC_088655.1, from coordinate 27,147,126 downwards.
TCACCAAAAAGCAACATGGTTATCTTGCTGTAGATGTTAGCTCCTCTCACATGTTATTCATTACGTCTAGAAAATGGAGTTCTGTGATGATGCTTGCTGAATTGTTCATGCAGGCAATCCTGTGTATGCCATAGCATGGAGCCCTGACGGAGAGTCGATTATCTATACGGACGCTACCATGCTGACTGTCAAGCCCAGACACGCTGGATCCAAGAGCACACAGGTTTGTCACAAGCGGCTGCTATGGTGGGCGTTAAAGGGGAAGTAGTGTCCAGAATCAGTATTCTTTTTCACTACTCGTAGTCTTCGGGGTGCCGAGTCGAGTGGTCTTGGTCCGAGGAAGCTGAAGCGCTCGCTTCCTCCGTTATTCCCAAACGAAGAGCACTCAGGTTCGTCATTAGTGGCTGCTACGCTGGGTGTTATCTGCGTCGAGACTTGATGGCCGTGCCTTGTGGAATGTTGCGCACGAATGCCACATGCCTCACGTTCCAAATCTGTACTGTCATGGTGGCCTGTGGCCAATAAGAGATAATAGAGCGGGATTTGCATCACATGGAGGGTTTGGAATGCTTGATTAAAAAGGAATTGCACGATTCGCCGTGAGCTTACTAGGCGTGCGGTTGAGAGTGGCTCGTGCATGAGCCGAGATTGAGTTCAGCAGCAGGAATGAATTCTCTTGCTTAAACAGACCCTGTTGTAGGTGGCATTGATGTTTGAGCCAGCTGTGCAAGTCATCCCACATGTCTTGGTGCACGTGATCTATGATCCACTCAAGGTGCATTTGGTTTGGCACCTTGCGCCAACTCTATGAGTCGATGTCATTCCAAGAATTTGCAACCATGTCTGTTTGTCTGTCTGTTTGTCTGTCTGTCTGTCTGTCTATCTGTCTCTCTGCGTACTTGGTTGATTGTTATGCCATTCCAGTGGAAAGCACACGATGCTACGATACTGTGTGTGGACTGGAGCCCCATAAACAATACTATCATTTCAGGCAGCGAGGACAGAACAATCAGGGTTAGTCATGCTCCCCGCCTCACTACACTTGATTCCAGCTTGCAGGACTCTGATGTCATCAGTAATCACCTAATATCGCTGTGCTTGACATGCCGTCGCACATGCTCGAGGCCTCCGTCTGCAGTGTGTTTGGATAATTCACTGTGGATAATTCCTTGAGTAAAACTTTGCTTTCTGGAGCTCTGAAGCTGCCGAGATCACACCATTGTCCAAAGTTGTTTGATATCAGTGAGGGTAACATGGGGACAGCAGGCTAGGATACTCTAAGTAGAGTCCAAGCATGACAGATGTTGACAATATCCAGAGAAAGAAACTCGTACTGCGTGTGTCTGTTGCATTATGCTGTTGCAGTTGTGGGACTCCTTCGGTCGGCCTGTGTACAGCACCAAGGCACTGTTTCAGCAACACCCCATTCTGGAAGTGGCCTGGTCACCGGACGGTGCAGTCTTTGCCGCAGGCTCCTACGACACCATCCGTCTGTGCAACAATGCCGGGGTGAGTACTCGCACAACTGACCTAGGTATGCAGCTAGAAATCTGCACTTCTTAGTTCTCACACAAGCATACTTCTATATGGTCTCTGCTGGTATGACAGCTACACCTTAGCTCAGTGGTTAGAGCATCGCTGGCCTCAATCGAGGGTCCCTGGTTCGAATCCTGGTGGTGGCAGTCAATTGTTTCTTCACTCGTTTGTCTCTTTCCCTTAAACCAGTGAATACTTCAATATACGACTCATAGAGTATTTCCACGGTGGTGGTGGGCGCCTGGAGACCAATTCGGAATGAAACCTATTTTCCAGCACTGGCCTTTGCTGTATTAATGGAGATGAAGCGGCTAGGGAGAGAAGGAGACTGGTCCCTTGGAGACGAACCGACTGAGGAACGGAAAACCAGTGGTCGCCGTGACAGGCCTCACTGTAATACACTCTTAAGGCGCAGGGGGGGGGGGGGGGGGGGGAATAGCTGAGTAGAGGTTGATTTGTGTACGTGTAGCAAATTGATCAGTATCTCTAGGTGTTCTGATGTCACGGTGTTGCCTTCATGTCCTTGTGTGTCCTCGCGCCACCTTCTTGTGTTCGTGTCACGTTCCTGCAGTGGTCGGAGGCGCTCGAGAAGCCTAACTCTGGTGGTATCTACAGCATAGACTGGAGTCGTGACAGCACAGGGTTCGTGTGTGGAGCTGGGGACGGGCGTGTCGTCTGCGGAAAAGTCACCGACAAGTGAGTGAGCTGTTGGCTTTGGTGTTGCTCATGCTGCTGCTGCTGGCGCTCCTGTTGCTTATGCTGCTGCCGCTCCCCCCCCCCCCCCCATGCTGCCGCTCCCCCCCCCCCCCATGCTGCCGCTCCCCCCCCCCCATGCTGCCGCTCCCCCCCCCCCCCATGCTGCCGCTCCCCCCCCCATGCTGCCGCTCCCCCCCCCCATGCTGCCGCTCCCCCCCCCCATGCTGCCGCTCCCCCCCCATGCTGCCGCTCCCCCCCCCCCATGCTGCCGCCCCCCCCCCCCCCCATGCTGCCGCTCCTACTACTGTACACCTACAGTACTAAAACGGTTTTTTCTATCAAACAATACGACATTATTACTATTATTATTACGCACACACTCATGGCAAAGGCCAATCAAGGAGGAGGTGAGGGCGATTATAGCCAGCTATGGCAAAAAAAACCTGGAAAGAAGGAAGAACACCAAAAGATACAAGGGATCAAACTCGGCGATGAAATCAAAATGGAAATTTGAAAAAGTCCAATCCAAAGAAAATCTAGGCACATGTATCAATGTTGTTTAAACCTCCCTCCTGCTCCTGTTGTCGTTATCTTCGCCGGTGTTGCTCCGTCATTGTTATGACTCATAGCAGACCCCACGTAGAGGTACCTTCACGGTCTCTGCTCTCCGTGGCCTACTGTTTTTGACCGGCTATTAGTCAGAACATCAGCTGTGTGCCAGCTCCTTCAACAAAGTGAGCTGATTGCGAAATTGGAACGACGCCAGCAAAGAGCACCGTTACCCATGAACCGCTTCTCCTTTTGCTTAGGCGATTGTTCCGGACGAAAGCCGAGAGTTTCTCTTTGACCCACATGGAATGTATGGAGATAATTATAGTGATCTGGCACTGAGAATTGACCAAGTTACGATACTGGAAATGTTGAACTCATCAATCAACTGTGATCAATGCATACCGTAATGTCGCGTGTTACAGCCGGGCGTATTCCTGTATAGGCCAATGTCAGTGCTAGGCTTCTATTCAAGTCAGGCTTCTATTCAAACCACGTATCTCTATGTATGTCAACACTAAAACCAGGCGTATGTGCTGACAGCGTACATGTATCTTCAAAATCAGGTTTCTATTCAAAACAGGCGTCTAGATGAAACAGGCTTTTATACAAGACACTACGGCATTCCGACCACCGAGGGTAGACTGACGAGCAATGAGCGGTGGTTTCCCAGTCGCATCCAACAGGCTCAGCTAAATCAGCACGCCACTCGGGTTTGGTTTTTAAATTATTTAGAGTTCGCTGCCCCCACTGAGGCTTTGTTGAATACAGAACTGTTAAGTGCTAATATAGAGAAAGAAGAAGTGAAGAATTGATGAACGTAGGAAGACTAAAGTCGAAAGAATTATTACGGACGATATCGAAAGAACAAAAACTGCAAGAGTTTTGTTTCATGCCAAGCTTCAACTTTATGCATGGCTATAAATTTTTCAACGTCCGCATGTTATGGATCCTTCTTTTACTTCTAGTTGTGAGAGTTGTTGCTTCTTTGTTCTGTTTGGCTGTGCAGACGTTACCTGTGGCGGCACTTGGAGGCTACCGTCACGGCAGAGCGCTCCATCGTTATTCACGACACCAGCAACGATGTGCGAGAGACTGTTGGTGAGTACTGAGTTGCAGGGCGTGAGTTGCGAGCTTGTGGGACGTGAGGTGGCCGTTGGGATTTTGCAGATCGTGTGTTGGGAGTTGGGAGTTTCTGGGGTGTGAGATGTGAGTGGTGAATTTGGAGTTCGGCGTTCGTGTTCTGTCTACACAGAGTTGAATGCCAACATAGCACGAGTCAGCGTCGGCTGGAATCATCTCGTCGTTGTGACTTCAACACCCAATGTTGTCATTTACAAGTAAGTTAGTGGCGCTAATAGTACTCCAACCGCGCTGCCATTCACCATTCTATGATGTCATTCATCTAGCTATGATGTCATTCATCTTTCAATTATGTCATTGATCTAGCTATGAAGTCACTTGTTGTCACGCAACGAGCGGTGGACAAAGTGAAAGGACTTCTTGCATGTGATTTTGTTGTACAGTTTGTGACAGTCGAATTGTCTCAGTGTTACTAGTTTATCGTTAGCTTACTGGTTTGCTGTTTGAATCTGCGTTTGGTTTATTTATTGTTTATTTGACACGTCTTTTCTGTGTCTTTTGTTTGGTTGACGTCATGAGGTCCCATGGCTACGCGGACTGTACTCAGTCGCGGATCCTTCTGCAGAGCTGGCTACTTTTTCGGTTGCTTTTGGATTCCTTATTTGATGCATGTAAATTAGTGTAGATTAGTGTAGTACGTTGGCGTCGTTTGCGCTGCTGTGGGTGCTTTGTAGGCGCACGTGTATGTGCACGTTCTGCTGAGGAGAGCGTTTTGGCTTTCGCTTGCGCTACTTGTTTCTTCGATATTTTCCTTTTCTAGTTAGTTGTTGTTCCTTCCGTGATGGACGGATAGCTTTCTTTCTCTCTTGTTTCACCTGTATCATATTGTTCCTGTATCCTGTAAATATCCCAAACTGAGTTGTGTGAGCTTGTTGTCGGTTGGATCAAATTATGGCGATCACGCCAGGATAGATACGCTGTTTGGATCCAGTGGCGCTGACAGGAAGTGGCCACGATGCTCGAGGAGAGAGCCAGTGAGGGCGCAGGATACTCGGCAGAGTCCGCGGGGGGACTGCTGTTGGAGGAGCGGTTGCTGCGAGTTGGTAAGGCCCTGGGTTTCGAGGGGAGCCGACTCGCGCAGTACGTGGAAAGAAAGGTGAAGGAGGTCAACGCTCGACGGGAGCAGGCTATCCAATGGGAGGAGGCGCGTGCTCAACGGGGGCATGCGTTCCGAGCGGCCGAAGCGGAGTTGCGAGGGGAGCGCTCTGCGGCGGAGGCTGCGTCTACTTGTGGACTAGTGGACAGTAGTGCTGTGGGGGTAATGACAGTCCCAAGTACAAATACCAGGATTACGTTTCCAATGTACAAGGAAACAATGGTTGTGTTTGACCACGAGGCGCGTGGACGACGAGCGTCAGTGGAGAATCAGTCGGTCGCTCCAACAACCCAGCACAGTGGACAGTGCTTTGGAGTGTCAGCCATGGATACGGCTGAGGTGGAGACAGAAATGAAGGTCGTCAATGGTAACAGCGCATTGGACACAAAAGCCGGATGCACTGTGTCGGTGGCCTGTATCGAGGCGAAAATGGAACGGCGGTGGCAGATGGAGGAGCCACCACGTGTAGCGAACAATACGCGTGAGAACCCAGCGAAGCGGTTTGAAACGCAGTGCCTAGTTGTTGCACGGAGGAAGGGTAACCAACGACCACCAGAAAGTGATGTGCCGGAAGCCATCAAGTTGATGAAAAGATGGAATGTCAGTCGCAGGATGCAGCGCCTGGGTAACATGCTCAGGGAAGAGTACAGCGACGATGATCAGCGGTGTTTGGCACGCAGTCGTATTCATTGTGAGGTCCGGAATACCAGAGTCGATTGTGGTGTTCGTGCATTCGTTTGTTTAGGATTGTGATCCCCAGGAAGTCCTTTGGTGGGGAGTGATGTCACGCAACGAGCGGTGGACAAAGTGAAAGGACTTCTTGCATGTGATTTTGTTGTACAGTTTGTGACAGTCGAATTGTCTCAGTGTTACTAGTTTATCGTTAGCTTACTGGTTTGCTGTTTGAATCTGCGTTTGGTTTATTTATTGTTTATTTGACACGTCTTTTCTGTGTCTTTTGTTTGGTTGACGTCATGAGGTCCCATGGCTACGCGGACTGTACTCAGTCGCGGATCCTTCTGCAGAGCTGGCTACTTTTTCGGTTGCTTTTGGATTCCTTATTTGATGCATGTAAATTAGTGTAGATTAGTGTAGTACGTTGGCGTCGTTTGCGCTGCTGTGGGTGCTTTGTAGGCGCACGTGTATGTGCACGTTCTGCTGAGGAGAGCGTTTTGGCTTTCGCTTGCGCTACTTGTTTCTTCGATATTTTCCTTTTCTAGTTAGTTGTTGTTCCTTCCGTGATGGACGGATAGCTTTCTTTCTCTCTTGTTTCACCTGTATCATATTGTTCCTGTATCCTGTAAATATCCCAAACTGAGTTGTGTGAGCTTGTTGTCGGTTGGATCAAACTTGTCTTTCTATGGTGTCTTGCACGCCCATGATTGTGTTTGCACGTCTGTGTAGTATGGGTACTTTATCACACGTAATGAGTATACAGATAAAACTCGGATGGAGAGCCAAGGATGAATTTTTTCTTAAATAAGTTTACGCATAAAATCACACTGTATGGATTAATGGTAAGCTGTGTGCATACTCGCACTGCCCTTGTCTTCTTCTCCTTCGTGTGAGTGAGTGGACAACTAACTCACAATCCGTAGATGTGTGCCTTGAGAACCTTGAGAGTATGAATGCTACATCTGTCTGTCCGTCTGTCTGTTCGTCCTCATGTTTTGCTCTCAGCTCCAAGAACTGGAACACACCCGCAATGTTTGAACTGAAGGACGTCGCCGTGTCAATCATCAAACAGACCGAACGTCACTTCCTCTTGATCAGTGGGGCCGGCATGCAAGTCTACTCATACGATGTAAGATCACGTGTCTGTCATGACTACATAACACACATGCAGCATGTCTACTGCTGGCATCTGAAATCCAACCCCTGCTGCGGTGCGCTCACATTGCTAAGACCCAGCATGGGATTGTAACACTATGAAATAGAGATCGCTAGAATCGGTGCTGCACTCGGGCACGAAAATCCGGGCTTGGATTTCAGTTGCCAGCTCTGTAGTGTGTGTGTGTGTGTGTGCGCGCGTGCGCGCACGTGCGTGCGTGCGTGTGTGTTATATCCACTGTTTGCTCCGGGGCAGGGTCAGCCAGGTCAATGATGGGGGGGGGGGGGTACTTGAACTTATTTGAAAAAGAACACTGGGTGACTTGTGACCCGATCGGGAGCATACACATAGAGTGATTTCTTTGTACTTCAAGGGAGAACACCAGGTACACACTGGCAGCCTGCAGGCATGCGGACGGAGCGCCCAGTCTGCATTGTTCACTCCAACTGCCGTGTTGTCCAGCATACTGACTCTCTCTCTCTTTCTTTCTCTCTCTCTCTCTTTCGCTTCTCCTTGCCGTCATTACCATGTCTAGGGTCGTGTCCTTGCTACTCTCCGCACACAAGGTGTTCAATGTGAGCTACTCACAGAGCAGACAGTCAGTATTAGTTGTGACACTGTGGCACTGAGAGACAGGAAGAACGAGCAAGGTGAGTCAACGTATCGCTGATCCAGGTGACTCGGCAATGTTCCAGTTTAGACTGAGAACTGATTCAGTCATCACCCGCCCGCTTCCTTGAAGACCCCTTTAGCTTGTCAGCTTGTCAGCAATTTCTCATTGTGCTGTTTAGCTACTATGTAAAGTAAGACCTGGTGTAAGCGACCTCTCGTTTTAGCGACCACCTGCTCTTAACGGCCGTTTTTCCATGCACGGACAGTTCTACACAGACACTGTGGGACCTGGTTCTAAAGACCACCTGGCTTTAACGACCGCTTTTCCTTGCACCGTGGGGTGGTCGCTTAAACCAGCTTTTACTGTAGTGTATATTTAAAAACACTTAAATTTTGCCTGAAGCTTCCCCTAGACCTGTTGATTACTCTCAGCTCAAAATCTCCGTTTCTGAAGCATTGTTCTTGTGCCCAAGATCAACTGCTGCTGCCATTATAGGGGCATACATGTATGTTTGGCCTCAGCAGCAGTTAATCTTGTCAACGAATGCGTCACACTGCACGCACTGCTGGTGTTGTGTTCGATTGGGTTCTCTTTCCCTCTGTCGATGAGGGTTAGCCGATATTGCTATATACAGATGTTAGCTTGGAGATATTAGGTCTTATTCTTGAGATCTGTTGGGGTTTTCTATTTTTATTTTTTTTACAAGATAACCACAAACCATCATGGTGCAAGCGCCGGCAAAAGCGCACAGAGATACACATAGGAATGGCAGCCTGTTATATGAGTTGTGGCCAATAATTGTCTGCTCTTTGCTTTTCTGTTTCACTATCTGCTGCAGCGGTGTTCCTTTTTGACGCACTAAGCGGAAAGCCACTGATGGACGGCCATCCGTACAAACACCCGGTAAGATTGTGTGCGCGTGTGTGTGTGTTTTTGTGTGTGTGCGCGTGCGGCGCGCGTGCGTGCGCGCGTGTGTGTGTGTGTGTGCACGTTTGTGTGTGTGTGTGTGTGTGTGTGTGTGTGGTGACGGGGGGATTGTGTGCCTGCATGTACAGTAAAACCTGGTTTAAGCGACCACCCCGCGGTACAAGGAAAAGCGGTCGTTAAAGCCAGGTGGTCTTTTGAACCAGGTCCCACAGTGTCTGTGTAGAACTGTCCGGGCATGGAAAGACGGTGGTTAAGAGCAGGTGGTCGCTAAAACCAGCGGTCACTTACACCAGCTTTACTGTACATATGTGTATAATTCTAAACCCACTTTCACTCTCTATGTATGACGTAACTGTTGCGTATTGCCGCTTGGCATGCAGACTGAGATCAGTGACATCTTGCTAGACCAGTGCGGCCCGGCGCCCACACGCAACCTGGCCATCTTGGACAGGAACCGGGATGTCTATCTGCTCCCCGTGCGACCAGCGCAACAGGCGCTGGCAAGCGCGATCAAAATCGGTTAGTATCACTCTTTTTCTGTTTTTTTTTGTTTTTTTTAAACACACACACCATCTGGCGGACAAAGCAGCAATGCAGTGATGAGACATATGGAATGCTCTAAGGTAGCTTTGTACCAGGGCTTTTGTCAGTAAACTGCAGTGGGTTTGGGGAAAATGAAAAAAGACGTCCCTCGCCATCGTCATCAGGAAGATTGTCACTATCATAGAATAATTGATAGTATCCCTTCTTTAGAGGTGCCTGAGCACCCATGTTAAAGGGGAAGTTAAGGCAAAAATTAAAATTTCACCAGTTGTAGTCTTCGGGGTGCTGAGTCGAATGGTCTTGGTCCGAGAAAGCTGAGACGCTCCCTTCCTACTTGAATCCCAATCGAACTCGCGCACTTCCACCGAAACTGGGTGACTGCGCCCTACGAGATGGGGATTTGTATGCAAAATGTCACTAAAAGCGCCATTTCGTTCTTATAAAAGCACGGATGACCGCGATTGGCCCATATGTTGTAGTCTTTTGGACGCTGAGTCGACTGGTTTCGGTCCGAAAAGGCTGCCATGCAGCGTTCGCCCCTAATTCCCAATCGAACATGGTTGAACAAGCGGTCACGTGCTCCTGCGTACACCAGTCAGCTGGTCACCGTGCCTGCAGGGTACAACTTACAGCCTGTTTTGACCTTTTTTGGGTGCAGTCCTGTCACTCGAGTTGAACCTTGGTGTGAAAGTTGTCGCCTGCTGGCGTGGTGACCAGGTGATTTTGGCACCCAGGAGCACGTGACCGCTTCTTCAACCATGTTCGATTGGGAATAAAGGAGGAACGCTGCATCGCAGCCTTTTCGGACCAAAACCAGTCGACTCAGCACCCCGAAGACTACAACTGGTGAAATTTTAATTTTTGCCTTAACTTCCCCTTTAAAAGCAGTAAATACTGCCGTGGACATTTCAATCCGATGTCATTACCGGGGCCGGCACCCTTGCTGCTTTGAGCGCGTACATGCACTGTAGTTCACACACACACACGCACACACACACACACACACACACACACACACACACACACACACACACACACACACACACTGTAAGAATGGACCGGCAGTGCTCGCGGCTGCAAGGCCAGCGCCCCATGGCCGCTTGACTTCTCAACGGATTTCTATGTCCGCTTAAGTACGTGGTAGCGTTACGGATTGCCGACAACCACGTTGACCCTCCATAGTTTGTTGGGATTAATTGGTGACAATCCTGTTATATGGCTGAAATGTGTGCCATCACACGATGGCTAGCTCAGTTCTATGAATTCCTCGAAATGGGTTTGTGCGTACGTGTGTGTGTGTGTGTGCGCACGCGCGTGTGTGTGTGTGCGCATCTACTTGTGTGCGCGTGTTTATAAATGTATGTATGTATTTACGTGTGTGTGTGTGTGTGTGTGTGTGTGTGTGTGTGTGTGTGTGTGTGTGTGTGTGTGTGTGTGTGTGTCTACTAAATGTCCTATTGCATAGCGTCCATGGTGTCACAGATGATGTGGGACAACAAGGCCAACATTCTGGCCACCATCGAGGACGGTGCTATTTGGTTCAACTGCAACCCGGCGGGTGCCTTCATCGACCAGAGCCTGCTGTCCATCACAAAACGTCTGCCGAATAATGAGTAAGGGACAAACGGCGTTTTTTGTTGTTGTGTGCATGTACATTGGGAGTCTCTCAATACAAGTACTGTATAGCAGGAAATTTTCGGACGGAATTTATTTTCGTACAATTTCGTACACGGCCTCTTTTGTACTAAAATTAATTCCGTACTAAAATTTGTTCATGTGAAAGTATGTACACTATACATGGGTACTGCTTGCGAACACGTTCATTTAGCATGCAGCACTGTACGAAAATAAAATCCGAACGAAAGGTCGAAATTCGGCTTTATCCGAAAATATTTCCGTCCGAAAATTTCCTGCTATACAGTACTTGGTCCGAGTCAGCAATATTGTCGCTTATCTTTCAGCTTTGTTTTCATGTCGCCAAAGCTCACTTGGCAGCCCATTTCATGCCAATTTTGGTTAGTAAGTTAGTTTACTAGTACCTGAAAGGTCTAGCTAGATTTCGAGTGGATTTCGATAGCGACGATACAGCGCCGCATCAACATAGATTATCTTGTCACACTGCGCAGGCAAGAGCAGCGCGACGCACAAGAAAGTAATCGGCTACTCGGAATCAGTTCCATTTTGCAAAATGACCGAGATCGCTCACCTCTGGGATCGCTTGCCAAGCTGAGATCGCAGTTCCCTCACCTCCAGCGTGTCGTGGAGATTTGCAAGTACTGTAGCCGTCGTCGTCGTTCAAAATAAATCTTGCAAAAGAACGGCGACTGATTTGAACCACACAGACTGGTCATGCTGCCCACGCGAAGTCCTATAGAGAAGGCGACGGTCACGGTCGACTTCCCTTTAGAAAATGGCCTGGCAGCGGAGAGGAAGAGAGATGAGCTTGCGAAAGCAAGAGTGTCGATCCCGAGCAAAATATATTTGTCACCAGGGCCGAGAGCAGCGATGAGGAGGTCCAAAAAAGTATGAACCCTTCCTTGGACAATAAATTCCTCATGGCCAGTTGTCATTCTGTACCTTACCTTCCATCATACCAAGTTTTATTGTCTCAAGTGCACGTGTTGATATCCAAAGTCTCAGTTCGAATTGTCGAAAGATAAGCGACAATATTGCTGACGCGGACCAAGTAGGTAGATATATTCTTGGTATCAACCGGCATGCTCTTTACTTAATACAAAAGTTACCTTCTCGTCCCTCTCTTACTCTCCCTCCTCCTCCTCAACCACACCTCTTATTGTCCCCGCCTGATTTTCATGACCCATTTTTCATTACCTCCCCAGGTTGAAAAAATCCCCATCTAGCTGTTTCAGACTAGTATCAAGACTATCACACATATCAATCTTCCTTATTGGCGTCTCGCCATCGTGGATTTTTTAAACCGTGTTTAGCTGGGCTGCGCAGCTAGGGAGTGTTAATGGTTGGTTGACGGAGGGCGTCGTCAGTTGGCCTGTGGGCAGCTTGCACAGCATAGTAGCACTGTGGAATGAGGTGAAATACCACGCAGTAGAGTCCTGGAATTCGGTCGATTTTTTTTTCTACAAAATCCACATATCTCCAGACACTGGGGTGAATGATGGAGTGTGGCGGTGGGGCCCATTAAGCTCCGCCGACCAGAGGCGCTCTGGGGGTATATACATCATGAGCTGGCAGCGCTCTCTAACTGATACCTGCATCGGTGTTTTGTGTTGATGTGTGGACTTGCAGAGTTGCGAGGAACTCTACCATCATTGCGTTTTCGGGAAACAGAGCCACGCTGAGGCGTACCGATGGAGCTATCGTCCTGGCATCGTGAGTTGTCCGGAATGTAGTGATGAGAAGTGTGAAAACGATATGTATGGTCCCTATGGTGCTGCTGATCGATTCAACAGACTGTGTGTGTGGGGGGGGGGAGGGGGAGGGGGCAAGAGAGAGAAAGAGAGAGAGAGAGAGTGTGTGTGTGTGCGCGTGTGTGGGGGGGGGGGGCAAGAGAGAGAAAGAGAGAGAGAGAGTGTGTGTGTGTGCGCGCGTGTGTGTGTGTGTGTGTGCGTGCGTGCGTGTGTGCGTGTGCATACGTGCGGGCGCGTGTGTGGGCAGGCGCGAGTGTGCAGGTGCTCAATCGTTCAGGCTCGGTTTTATGTCTCTGTTCTCCACAACTGTGTTTTCTCTACCTCTGTCTCACCCTGCTCTACTTCTATATCGGGGGGTGTCCTGTGTGCGGTGATGCCGACACCCTCACCATCACTATGCTCCCACTATGCAACTTCTTGTCTTTGCTTGTGAGCTGTGACCATTAATAAATAAATAAATGCCGAGACCCTCATGGTCGGCCGAGTCCCAAGGCTCCACCACACGTCATACAGTCAACTTCGCTAATAAAGACTGCGGGTATAACTAGTGTTGAAACGAGCGTATCTATAACAAACGAGCGATCAGTTCCACTAACGAGCAAGCTATCGAGCGAGCTAACGAGTTTCATTGATGTGGCAAATATGATTATTTTTTTGAATATTTTTTTTCTAAATTCGATTTTTTTCAGCTGGTTCAAATTATCACCGCCGGCATTTGGGGTTGCTGCTGCTTCACTTCGGACTGCTGTTTGGTGTCGAGATGTCTTTTCAGCGCCGTCGTCGATTAGCCTTTGTAAGAATAGACCGTTTTGCAAAGATTGCAAGTAGCCCTGGTCTTCGCTGCATCGCGGGAGAAAACTTCCAAACGACTGAGCGTAACTTTCACTCGAATGGAGAGGTGACCGAAGCATATCCTGCGACAGGTCAGCAGATGCGGAACAAGACATCAGTAGAGTCCACCAAAGCTGCAACGACAACTGAAACAACTCAAGTGTCGTGCAGGCATACAGTCACCTGTAACTGCGAGTGATTTTCACTTTGCGCGGGACTGGACTCTCGATCGACCAGGGAGTCGTGAAATATTTTACGACTCCCCGGTCGACATGTACTGCCATGTGTACGGAGTACGGTGTACGGTGTTCGTTAGTGCAAACGAGCTGGCGGCACGAACGAGCCGAGTTTCTGGCGAGCGAGCTAACGAGTATCCGGTGAGATCGTTTCAACACTAGGTATAACGGCAATTTGCGAATAATGACAGAATTTTTATGCCCAGACAAAGTCCATTCTACCTGTATACCGGTACATAAATATAATGAGACTTTGGGGGTATAACGACACTTCGCGAATAAGGACACTTTTCTGATGCCCTGCCAAGTGTCGTTATAAGTAAGGCTGAAACGATCATGGATTTTCACATATCGATTACTCTTTAGCTTAACGATCGAGTAATCGATTATAATCGTTAGCAAATAGAGTCATAATTCTGTGCAAACATTACTCTGTTTCCACAAACTATGCCTTCACAATACCAACAAATCTGCATTAGTGAAAGGGTAGCTCCGAAGCATGGCAGTTTTGAAGTCAATTTAACCCCAGAACATAAACCATACCCCTGGCAACTGCATACTCCCAGCGGAAACTGATTCAAACTTCACAAAACGAGGTTTTACCGTACTTTCTGGACACAAATTTAAAAAACGCAAATTAATCGTAATCGGTAATCTAAACGATTGCTCGATCGTTAGAGTTATCAAACGAGTACTCGATTATTCGGTATAATCGTTTCAGCCCTAGTTATAAGCAAAGCTGACTGTACATGTATCTCCTTACCACTCGCCATTGAATGCCAGTGCTACAATCTCAGAGAATTGCATTGGCTGAGGCTGCGTTTACACGACAAGGCGCGGCCAGCTTTCTGTTTTCAGTCCCGCGTTTCTTCTTTCGTTTTCGTGCGTTTACATGATCAAAGCTGATCCGAGGTGGTCTCCGTTTGTATCGTTTTCGCGTGTCTACACGGGAGCAAAGGATCCGCTAAAGTTCGTCATGTGCATTCGTTGTTGTGGAAGCACCAATCACACTCAAGGAATAGTTGAAAACAGGCCACAAAACAACACTTGTCACATGACGAAAATTGTAAAAACAATTTTTTGGATTGCCGGATCCGTGTAAACGGCCGAAAACGAAACAAACGTGACGGAAAACGAGGCCAGCATACCGTTTCGACTGTTTACGCACTCAAATTTATCCGGCAGAACATTTCCGTTTTCAAATTCTTCCACCTTGGCCAGCGTTTTGGTTTTCTTCCGTTTTGGTGTACAACTTTTATGTTTTGCTCTTCGTACCGTGTAAATGAACCATGCATCCGAAAGGATTTTGTTGCGTTTTCACCCCCAGCGTTGTCGTGTAAACGCAGCCTGAGACTCGGGTACGTGTGTGCGCTTAGGGCGGAAAAGGAAGAAAAAAATGATGACAGTCGCAGTGAACAGGATTCGAACCTGTGCGGGCAGAGCCCAATTGATTTCTAGTCAATCGCCTTAACCACTCGGCCACCACTGCTTGCACACCACAAGCAACCAAAGTCAAGTAGTTGGTTGCCATTCGCAAATCGTTCAAAACCCAACACACGCCTTGAACTTATTATTATTATTATTATTTTTATTTATTTATTCATATTTTACTAGGGCAGTCCCCTCAGATCTATGTTCTTCTTACAGGGTGCCCTAGCCACGTGAAGATAGCGGAGCGAAATGCAGCAGGTAGGGATATGGTGCGAATCGCGGCAGGGAGGGCGTTCCATCGGTCAGCTCCAAGATAAGATACAGAGTGATAGCCAAAATACAATCTGGCATGGGGCAGTACCAGGCCGAGCAATTCCTGAGAACGGGTAATTCTAGCAGTGCGGGATGATGAGACAGAGCTTCTCCGTAGGTGTGTTTGTCTGGGTTTTTTTTACTTCACCAGATACACAGGCAATTCGGCCTCCTCGTCTACCTATCCAGCGAGACTCTCAATAACGGATAATGATTGTATACAGGAATGGACTCAGATGGCGATTGTTATTTCTAAAACTTAGAACCTTCCAAGTTGGAAGGCTGTTGGAGTGCGCATCCAAGATGTGCTAGAGCTGTTGGCCAGTTAGTTGTAGAACGTCCGCACCGTCGGTCAGCGTCGTGCAATGTTATCGCATGAGCTGATTGCTTAGTAACTGGTGGTGTTAGTGGACAGTATAGCGTAACTTGTAGTTCCTTGGTCTTTCTCTTTTGTATCAGGTACTATATTCTCCGGAGTGGAAGCCGCACTTTAAACATTTGTAATTCACCCAAAACAAAAGTCGGTGGTGCGGCTTCTACTACCATGGTCAAAAGAGCTGTGAAGTACAGGGTAGATGAAGTACAGGGTAGATGAAGTACAGGGTAGATGAAGTACAGGGTAGATGTCTGTATTTGATGAAAAAATGTGAGCGGCTTATCCTGCAATGCGGCTTATACTAAGGAAAATACGATGCAAGAAATAATTGAGGCATGCCAATCTCAATTTGATACATTTGGTGTGCATTGTGTTTCTGCATCTCACCCCTCCGTGCACAGCATTGATCCATACCCATCCTACGTACACATGTACGCGCAGAGCGGCAAGTGGGAGGATTGTCAACGGCTGTGTCGCTTCGTCGATCGCAAGCACCTCTGGGCGTGCCTGGCGGCTATGAGCCTGCAGAACAGAGACGTCAGCACGGCGATTGCAGCGTATGCCGCGCTAAGCAATGTAAGCGTGCGGCACAGGGGCATTTTAAGTGATATGATCTTGTCTGGTGTCTAGAGATTCTCCCTTGTGTGTGTGCGTTCACGTGTGTGTGTGTGTGTGTGTGTGTGTGTGTGTGTGTGTGTGTGTGTGTGCGTGTGCGTGTGTGCGTGTGCGTGTGCGTGTGTGTGTGTGTGTGTGTGTGTGTGTGTGTGTGTGTGTGTGTGTCGGTGTCCGCACGCGCGCGCGCGTGTGTGTGTTTGCGTGTGTGTTTGTGTGTTTGTGAAAGATTGTTTCTGTGTGTCTTTACCGTAGCGACCATAGCATCGCCATAGTAACCGGAGTGCTAGTGCACCGCCTGTAGTATCGCCATAGTGACTACTCTTGTTATCGTGGTGTTACCATAGTAACCATGGTGTGTCCGGCAGAAGTGAGCCTGTAAACTATGTGGTATGATGTGTCACTGTTTAATTGTGCAGGCATCCAAAGTCACGTACCTGGAGAAGATTCGCAGCATCCCGTCCATCGAGGGACAGAACGGAGAGCTGGCACTGCTGTGCCATCAACAGCAGCAGGCCGAGGCTATCTTCCTGCAGGCTGGATTAGTGTACCGCGCTATTGACATGCGTATTCGCCTCTGCCACTGGGACCAGTGAGTTACAGTTGTGTGTGTGCGTGCGTGCGTGCGTGTGAGAGAGAGTTCCGTGTGGCTAAGCACTAGTACTGTTTGCATTCAGTTTGGACTCGGATGGAGAGCCAAGTATTAAAATCGAAAAGAGAGGATGGGTGGGTGCGTGCGTGCGGCTGCGTGCTGTCTATACTGGTTACCCCAGCAAGCGCAAGGTGTGTGTGCATAAGCAACTGTCTTGGCCGTCCTATTCCAGTGTACAGTCAACTTTGCGGATAATGACACTCGGCGGGGCATCCGAAAAGTGTCCTTATTCGCGAAGTGTCCTTATACTTGAAGTCTCAATAATATGTATTACAGTTTGACCGGACTTTGCTCTGGACATGAAAATTCTGTCGTTATTCGCGATTTGTCGTTATATCCGCAGTCAATATTAGCGAATTTGACTGTACTCTGTGCGGTGTGGACCAGGTGTGCATTGAGGGTCGATTCACATGACTTTGCCAGTTGTGTGGATTGGACAGTTATCTGGCGCTAGTCTTGATCTATTTTAATCAGAATCAGATCTGCTACCATTGCTATGAAAAGAAAATCTGTGGGTGCACATCCAGTGCATTTGCAGATTGGCGTGCTTCTCTTGCGACGGGCGAATACATGGCACATGGTGTGCGCGAATGCATAATGTGTGTGTATGTACGTGTACCATTCACCCAGGGCTCTGGACTTGGCAACGAAACACAAGACGCACGTCGACACCGTCGTGGCTCACCGTCAAAAGCACCTGCAGACTTTTGGTCGCAAGGAAACCAACAAACGCTTCCTGCAGTATGGCCAGGGGGTAGGTACTGGTCCCGCAGCCTGCAATTGTAATGATAGTACTTAGTATTCTCCACTTTCTAAGATTTTCACGGTAACATAAATTAGTCTTCCCCATATTCAATTCAATTCAATGTGACCGGTCGTTCAAGGTAATCATTATTTTGGAAAAGAAGCATTCTACTGTACTTTGAAAAGAAAAACACTATCGTCTCTTCTCTCTCTCTCTCTCTCTCTCTCTCTCTCTCTCTCTCTCTCTCTCTCTCTCTCTCTCTCTCTCTCTCTCTCTCTCTCTCTCTCTCCCTCCCTCTCTCGCTCTCTCTCCCTCCCTCTCTCGCTCTCTCTCCCTCCCTCTCTCGCCCTCTCTCGCTCTCTCTCTCTCTCTCTCTCTCTCTCTCTCTCTCTCTCTCTCTCGCTCTCTCTCTTGCTCTTTCTCTCTCTCTCTCCTTCCTCTTCAGATGGAGATCGATTGGGAGAAGATCAACACCAAGATTGCTATGGAGCTGGAGAAGGAGGAGAAACGACGGCAGTGAAAACATTACTACACTGTGTGCGGTCTACCTTAGATTTGTGTGCGCGCGTACGTGTGTGTGTGTGTCTGTGTCTGTGAGTGAGTGAGCGTGTGAACGTGTGTTCTCACTTATGTACAGTGTGCACATGCTTCTGCAAGTGACATCATCAAAGTATATCTATTTTATTACTCTCTTCATTTCGTGACAAAAATCATTTCAACTTTTTTTCATCTGTTTAATCTGTTTTAGTAACGCCGAGAGCAGCAACAAGCGACCGACTCCGAGGCTATTGGAGAGTAGGATGTTGATTTACTACTTATCACCAATAACTCCTAGAAACTGAGTGTCCAGTAAACCGTCGTTGTGGACTGCGAAGAAGCAAATAACCGCAGATGAATGCGTTCGCATGGCAATGTCGAAATGGGAAGGACCAGTGGGATGCTTGCTATCATCCTCATCCACAGTTCTGAATTGAAAGAAAGAATGCCGGTTATCGGAGAACCTGAGCAATGACTTATCCGTACCATTACTCCCCGATTATAAGTCACACCCCAGTTGTCAGGTCTAAGCTATAAGGTTTATGTATACTGTACAGTTACAAATTTTCGTTTGGAATTAACCTTCGCTGTATTCGTTAGGGGGCACTAAAGTTTGTACCAAACTAAAGATTTTTTTCTGAACGTTCGAGGTGACGGACCTCGACTAAAAACGAAATTCAGTATGTAACAGGCCTGTTGGTGAAGTGATCTAACCAGCGAAAGATTTCGTGAACGAAAATTTGTACTTATACGGTACATTCACATTAGAGAGGTTGCGCAGAACGAAAATTCGTAGTGCCGTAACGAATATTTTCAACGAAAAAAGCTAACAAATATTCGTAAATCGTGAGGTTGCGCACAACGTGTGAACTATTTCGTAGTACGTCGACACGGTGCGCTCGGGTGGGGAGGAGAGTCAAGAGAGTTGTATTTTAGTACTCCAAGTTACGAAAAATATTTTCGTAGACCTGCTCTGTTTCAGTCGCGTTTGGAAGGATCTTCGTAGCAACTTTCGGTACTCGAACCAGGACGGTCGAAATCTTACGAATTTTTGTTGTGTACAGCCTCTCTAGTAATATGTATGATGTCATGCTTGATTGTATGTTGCACCCCCTTCTTTGCACTTGAATTTTGGTGTAAAAAGGTGCGACTTATACTCGGGGATTAGGCCGAGTAAAAAAAATTACTAGATGATCGTCCTTTTTTTTGGAAAAATCGGGGAGGGCGGGAGGATTTTATTTTTATTTTTTTACTTTTTACCCTCTCATGCACACAGTGTACACAACAACATCAAAGTTTTTTTTCTCTTTTTTTCTTTTTTTCTTTTTCTTTCTTCAGCAGATCGATACTGACGTTGTGATATACTAGTAGTATGTGGTCCATATAGTAAAGAAAGTATTAAACAAAGCGTGCACATGTTTCCTGCATCCGCGATCGGTAAAAAACCAACGATTTCGGCAAAAACTCACGATTTAAAAAATAAAATATTTCTTGGGGCGCTGACAAAAACTGGGGCGGACGGGGACGATCATCTAGCTTTTTTTTTTACTTGGCCTTAAGGTACTTTTTTGTAGTGTCCCCCCCCCCCCATGCCTGTGGGTTGTGGTGTTCCTACGATGTAAGTTTCCTGAGGATTATCCAATAACAGAAGCCACACACTGAAGAAGGTGTGTCTTGAGACACACCTTCAGACATATGAATACTCAAAACAGACGTTATTCGTTTAAAAAAAAGAAAAAAAGGATTATCTCTGCAGAATATCTGATTGAACTGTTAATAGTGCATAGTGTAAAATTAAAATAATTCACGGTTCAGCTTTCCGCATCCGCAGGAGCGTGCCACCACCCTCTTGGATCAAGGCGCAGATGCAGCTGCTAATCGGTGGCATAGTTTAAAAATGAATAAAATCAAATCAAAGGGCAAATTGGAATACATGACACTGCATGCAGTACTTTCTAAATGAAATCTATGGTCTAGCTCATACTGAGTCATAGAGCAAACCGGGAAAGTGCCAAAGAGAATGGTTGTAGATGTCAGAGCTCACTTCACGTGCATAGGTCCCCACCACAACGCATCCAGTCTGTTTGTGTGACTCTCTCAGATGCCGCGCGTTTGTGTAGCCCTGATAAGTGGGGGCGTGATACGCTTCACTCATATCTGTACATGGCATGCACGGCACACCAATCCCAAGGACACACCCGCAGCTGCTGCTACTGCTACTGCTCCCTTTAAATTCTGCTCCTTTTCCGAACTGCACGCATACCACATTGTCAACATTCAAGGCTACCGGCGTCCTATCTGTTAGAACAACTGTTGAACACCAGCAATTTGTCTGTTAGAACCGCACTGGCTCGTACAGGTGGCAGAGCTGTGGGCAGTGTTTCTCCAAGTGCCCAACAAATGCTTCCTGTGCTGCACTGGCCCCCTGATAGTGAGACAAGATCATGACCTGCAGTAGACACACACACACACAGACAGACAAGAAGTCATAACTGTTAAGGGGAAATAAACATATACGCACGGACGCACGGACGCACACACACACACACACATACACCTGTCCTGTCCTGTCCTGTAGAGTCACTGCCGCAAAAGGGTCACGTGATCCCATCACTGGGAAACTTGAGAAGAGAGAGAGAGAGGACACGACGCTCGATGACGCTCCAGGTGCACGGGTAGTCGCATCCGCTTGCCGCATATGCACACGTGCTGGAAGGCTGAGCGCTCCGCTGCTGTTGGTCTATGAGCCACCCTTGAACAGCGATGCCTTCCCCGTCCCCGGACACCGCGAAAGCAGCGACCACACCTGTCACAATGCGCGGCACAACATCCCTCCGCCGGTGCCGACGCTCCGGTAGTTCCAGGTGGCACTGCGGCATCCACCGTTGAGGCACACACATGCCGGACCAAGCCACCGCGGCTCCTCAGCCACCGCCCACACCGCCCGCACTGACTGGCGCCCCGCTGCTCAGACACAGGCCGCGCACGCTCCTCCAGACACTTATGCCGAGCCATGTCTCCTTTCCGTGCAAAATCCCGTCCGCATACCGTACATACCACTCGGGGCGGAGGCTCAGGCACATTGTCAGGCTCTTGGTAGGTGCTGCGCCACTCCGCGCGAGACTCACATGCAACATCATACCATGATGCCTCCACGCCACGGGCACGTAGATCTCGGACAGCACAGTCCTTCCATCTGCGGCGTGGGCCATGTGCTGGGCGACGCTGCAAGAAGGAGCCAAACAGTACCTGTTTTGGGATGCGGTTGTCCGGCATCCGCGCCACATGCCCCAACCACTCCAACCGCCGATGTGCAATTTTGTCTTTAATCGTCTCGGAGTCTCCCCAGCGCACCAGTAGCTCTTCATTGGTGATGTGTTCGTCCCACATCCGGCTTCGAGAGACCCCGAGGATGGATCGGATGCACCTCATGCTGAAGGTTGAGAGCTTCTGCAGGTCATGCTGAAGGGGCGTCCAGCACTCAGAGCCATACAACAGCAGGGACAGAACGCAAGCATTGAATACGCACCGCTTAGTGTGCATCAGCAGATGTGGATTGGAGAATACAGACCTCCGAAGAGCACCGCAGGCCCTGGAAGCTTGGGCAATCCTTGCGGCGATGTCCCGAGACGAACGGCAACCGCTGTCCACTACAGAACCGAGGTATTTGAAATGCGGTACGCATTCCACCTCCGCTTGACCAAGTTGGAGGGGAGCGCGGTCAGTAAGCGTGATGCCGGGGCCAACAACTACAAACTGAGTCTTCGTTGCACTGATGGTCAACGAAGAAGACACATACACACACACACACGCACACATTAGAGAGAACAGGGAGAGTTAGACGGAGCGAAAGAGCCTAGTGAAGCATTCCGAAATTCAGCAAAAGATTCGGCACACGGAAGCGAGGTCGAAAATGCGCTCGAAGATCCGGCACGTTTGGTCGGAAAAATCTCACTTTGCCGAAAGTTTTTTTCGCAAGAATTTTCATGTAGAAGGGCTTCGCAGGCGTCTTCGGCGGCATCAGCATCGTCAGCTATCTCTGATTGCTCTTCTCCATTGCCTGTCTACTCCCTGTCTCTTGGAGTGTCCTCAACATCATCTGTGTGGCTGAAAAGACAAGGCGATACGAATAAAAATTGACTTGGCCATGGGGTCGGTTCTTCTGAGGCAACTGACGAGGCAGATTTGGCCCTCGGCTCTGTGGGCGATCAATGGTTCGTTGTGATCAGCAGAAAAGGAGCACGGGACGTTGCTGATGCTGGAGCTCACGAATGAAAACACATGTTGTTCGACTTGCAAAACAAACGTTTGTGCGAAAATTCGACATTTAATGTTCGATTAATGACCGAAGGATGCCGAACCGAAATTCGGAATGCAAAACCTCACTAGTGACACGATGGTGAGAGATTGAGAAATACTGAAAAGGACACAGAAGAACAAATCGGGTCAGACAATTTTCAGAACGAGCCGACATAGAAACATGAAACCCCAGAAGGAATGCGGCAACAACGGCAGCGAAGAGCACCTGGTAAACTTTCTCACCTGTTCAGCTACTGTCTGCCAGTCATCAAGCTGCACGTCCAAGGAGCATGGCCACGACTGTTGACATCGTGCGAATACACGGCGCACGTCGTTCATCATACTGGCACGACTTCTGTACTCCCGACTCCTGTGGGCGTGGATGATTCCGAAGAACTCCTCTGTCGGATCAAGTTGTATCGACTGCAGCAAACAAGAGAGGAGCTCCAGAATCAGCAGTCCCTAATCATTGAGTTACGGTTGCATCAACAATAATCCGTTACACGTTAACTCAACCGAACCGAGATCAAACTTTGACAGAATCAACAGTCCCTAATCACCGAGTTACTATTGCAGCAACATTACCAGGGACGTCGGAAGGTATTTTCGTGTGGTACGGTCAGCCATCCGAAGTACAATTTACTCTAGGGGTGAAACGAGTATCTATTTTGACCAATCAATCACTCGTTCATAATATTCGATCGAGTATCCGATTATTTCGAGTATTTTATCAAAATTCAAAAGCACTAGATTTGCGAGTTCTCGACCAACTCGAAAGAAATTATCTGTGAACATAGAACAAAATTCGCCAACGTCTTGTACAGAGTGTAAAGTAACGATTTTCATCAGTACTTTCATATCTCAGAACGTTACTTGCCGTGGTGATCGCATCGTCCAAGTCTTAAAATACTGACTCAAAGCCATGCATAATGCATGCATACCATGGTACCAGTGGACCAGCGGTACAACAAAAGTTTTTGAAAAATACAATGCCAATACTAAAAAATAAAAAAAACAAAAAAAAACGATCGAGTGCAAAATTTCGAATACTCGCTCGTTTGAAATTTTCGAACGAATACTCGAATATTCGAACTACACGTGATCGTTTCACCCCTAATTTACTAGTTGGGGAGGGGTTGCTGATGCGAACATTTTGGAAAGTTAGAGCCCAGATCAGTGTATTTTTTTGATTCACGGGTGCCTGAGAGAAAACGGGATGCAGTCAATACCCTAGTGACCATACTGTGTCCGACGCCCCTGATTACTTCCCTACTCGTTAACTTAACCGAGATTAAAATGTGTTGGCAATCATGCACTGGGCTCTTGGGAGGGGGGGGGGGGGGGGGGGGGGTGCACGGCCGTATATGTGTAGGATGGCTGATACATGTCATTCATAGTCGTTATGTGCATATGGGCATGCTGGATGGTAGTGAGGCGGGCCAAGGTGGTGGGGGCTGCGCTCATCCACACCAGCATGCCATACCACGATACAGTACTGTAGGCTGCAGTAGGGCGCCGACGATCGACCAGCCGTGGGTTTCCCCACACACAGCATACCGATGTATACCCGGTGGCTTGACGGTGCTTAGACTGTAGTGCATGCAAATAAGAACGGTCTTGGCTAGGAGGCTGACCCCCCCCCCCCCCCTCCTAGTTCTTCGGCAACCCATAGTGCTGTAGCAACATTATAGCATGGACATAATCATGGTCTAGAACGACACAAATCTGCTTAGTAATTTAAAGGCGACAAACAACTTACCCGCCGGATGCTTTGGGAAGACGCACAGTTGGGCGTCATATCCAGCATCCAATCCCCTGGTTCGCTCGCAAAGATGTTCTGCACGGCTTCGTTTAGTGCCTGTGGGAAGGTAGATACACACGTGGAGAGTGCACAACTGTCATACAGCGCAGTAGAGTCGCACGCCCAAGAACGTTGTTTCCAAGCTAGGGATTAGCCCGGGACGTCTCAGTTCTTATCTTTCAGCAATCTGGCTGAGTTCCCAGAGCACGTTCTTAGCCAGTTCTGAATCATATCATTCTATCCCACAAGCTGCTTAACTTTAGGCTGTGGCGTTCTTAGTATTTCAGGCTGGAGGTTCTTGGGCTTCATGTTCGTTAGCGCGCAACTCTACTGTAAGGAATTGCAGGTGAGAACACGTGTACATACACATGCACTTCGGATAACGCCACAATGCGCACCGCTATGAGCAGGGGACCAGTACACGTACTTGACACACCGCCTGCTAGCCTGTAGGCATGTACCGGAAAACTGCCCAGATCCGGGCAGGTTGGGACTGAACCTGAGCCGTAACAAGGAATTTCACGTTACTCGGAACCTACATACCGGTACTGTCGTGGACATGGAAATCCAGTCGAATGACCTGGGCCGTCGCCCTCAGCGCGTACAGAACGCTGCGTGCTGTGCACAGTCATGTTGATCCGATGTGACCAGCGCGCTGCAGCGCATAATGTGGTGTACTGCTTACCCACGGCTGCTTAGCCAGCGCCCTGGGGCCGCTAGACTTGCGACCGGCTTCCCATGTCACAACAATACTTTTGCATGCAGTAAACTTATTTTGCACCAGTCAATGGTTTGAGGGGCCATTTTTCGTTGAAAAGCCAACTTTTGTGACTCGGGAATGAGGTCAGAAAGGTGACCGGTCGACGGATGTGCCCGGCCGGATTAGGGCGTCCGGATAAGGGGAGTTCTACTTATTCCCGTAGCTATGCAGAAGACGTTACTTCAGTAACGTCTGGCGCTAGCCAGGGTCCACACAGCTTTAATTTGGTATTTGTGTGTTTGTTTGTGTGTTTGTGTCACGCCTGGCGCTATCCCGTATCTGTCCCGTTCCGTACTGTACCGTCAAACACAGCTGGCCACATACAGCTGGCCGCAATATTCAAATAGGGCTTTCAAACGCAAGATCATATTGTGAAGCAACTTGGAAGAATGGGTATGAATGCGAAGTGTATGGGGGAATGCATGTAGGGTGTTATTGCGGATTCGAATCCCAGGATATGCCATAAAAAATAGGAGAATTGAAATTTGTTAACATCCTTATGCTTTTTTTGCCGTCATCAAGGCGGTAGACGGTGTCGTATTACCCTCGATCGTACCTGTCCCGTACCTATCCTGTACCGTACCGTGCAATCAAAGACGGCTGGCCACAATGCATATTCAAATAGAGCTTTCAAATGCAAGATGATAACGTGAAGCAACTTGGAAGAATTAGTATGTATGCGAAGTGTATCGGGGGATGCAGGCAGGGCAGGCGATAGTGCGGGTTCGAATCCCAGGTTATGTCTTAAAAAAAAGGAATTTTGTAAAGTATTTATAACATCCCTATGCTTTTTTTGTCTAGGTCATCAAGGCAAAAAAGCATAGCGTAGGGCCCTGAGCTTCCAAGCTCTCTCGTTCATTTTTATTTATTTTTATTTATTTATTTTTATTTATTTGAGGAAACACAAAAAAGGTAACAAGATTACATAACCAAAGGCGAGGAGGCACTGAACGAAGTGTCAACCTACGAATACAACTTCAGTGCAACAACGTGCTCTTTCTGCTTCCACAAAACAGGCTTATGAATCCGTATACAAACTGCCTCAAGGACTTTCAACTGTTGGACATAACGCGCACGACACAGTACAGAAAAATGAGAGTCATCATACACACCAAGACAGTCAGGACGAGATAACAAGTGTAGATACACAGCTGACTTCTTACGATCAACACATTCATCCGCCTCATCGTTTTTATTTATATACTTACGTTTCACTATAGTTGCACTTCCACAGGGGAAGTGCAATGGAAACTTCCAAAGGTGAAGGTCCCAGTTGAACGGAGCAGCCTGAGCCGTTCCCGAGTTATACCAGCTTGAACTTTGCACTAAACCTGGTGACATCATGATGACGTCATTAACTTGCCCAGACCAGGCCGGATTTACGACGTCAGAGAGATAGAATTTGTATGGGAGTAGAGGGGGAAAAACCAATTTCTTTCTCGTTTCTCCCCAACAATGAATTTCATACTAGAATATTTTTCCAGCCGGGATACCGGCAGGGTGCCATACATGTATGTCCCATACCGAAGTTTGAGAAAAACATCCAACTTCTTTGGGACAATGGAAAGCCAAAATACTGAAATTTCCCCATCTACTCCCGCACAAAGCTTATCTCTCTGACATCATAATTCCGGCCTAGTCCGGGCAAGTTAATGACGTCATCATGATGTCACCAAATTTAGTGGAAACTTCAAGCTGGTATAACTCAGGAACGGCTGGACCTTCACCATTGGAATCAGTGCATTTTTCGCTACAGGCTGTGAAGTTTTCACTTTAGGGTATACTTTCCCTTTAACCTAAATGTCTTAATCATGATTACGGCACCGGTACAAACCTGCAAGTCATCGTCGAGGGTGGCATCACCAGGTATTGTCTCTCCCTTTTTTGGTGATGAGTTCGTTGCTTTTGCTCCTGCCATCGTTGCTGCTGCTTTTGGTGTGTTACCCGTTGCCTCTGGGGTTGCAAATTGCTTCCTTGGTTTGCTTGGTTTGGCTTTGGGTGTGTTTCTCTTTGCCTCAGACGATGTAGCTTGCTCCTTTGACTTGCTTGGCTTAGCTTTGGGTGTTGCTGGTACTGCCGGCATGGTAAACGCTGTTGGCGTACTCGGTGCTGTCTGTCTTGGCTTGGATTTGGATGTCACTGGTGCTGTTGGTGTGGTAAACACAATCGGCGTGCTCAGCGGTACTGTCCGACTTGACTTCGCCTGGCATGCAGCCCTCTGCCCTGTCTGTGCCGTTTCCTTCCTCTTCTTGGAAGGCGCGATCTGAGATGCAGTTGAGCTCTCATTGTCCAGTGACAGCTGCGGTTGAGAGCCATGCAGTGATGCTTGAGCAGCTCCACGCACTTCCACGGAGCTCGTCCACCGCCCTTGCTCTGCTTGCCGACCTTCATAGTGAGCGTAAACAAATAATAATTTCCACAGTAACGCACCCTTTACAGTGACTTCACACCCTTGACATGACCATACACGACAGCCATGTTGATTCCAGATTAGGCTTTCCCCAAATCGGCCGGCCGAAAAATTCGCCGAAAACAAGACTTACCGAAAAATCGCTAAGCCTTTCGCCGATTTTGGAGGGTTGCTTTGAGAATCGCCGAAAATCTACCAAATGTTGCAATGTGCGTTTAGGAACAAATGATGTTGCTGCAAGCATGAACGCTCGAGCTCTCTTCTTCAGTACTTGTAGTACTAGTACGTTGAGATCGTGTCACTCGTGTCCTTTGACCTCCTCTCACACTAGCATTAGCCATTAGGAAGATAGTTACTAGTAAAATCCACAAATCGGCCGGCCAAAAATTCACCGAAAACGAGACTTACCAAAAAATTAAGAACTCAGATGGTGAGCCAAGGAAAAAAGAATTAATTGTAAGGGGTCGACCACAAATATCGATGCTTTTTTAGAGAAGATATTCGTTCGTTTGGGGGGGGGGGGGGGGGAGGGGGTTTGGGCCCTGTTTGTCTCGTCTTTGCAGAAAAAAATATCGAACTCTATCTATGGACAGGCGATGTTCGAACATGTAGTTTATGACCTACACAAAGTGAAAGTCAACCTCGTGAGCATAGCCATGGCAAGGTTGTGCGACCGTGGCAACATAAACCTAGGTGTATGGTGAAATTAGAGTGGCAGCTGGTCACGTTTCATGAGGAAATTGAACTTCATTAAAAACATCGGTCCCTTGCATAAACATGTATATGTTCGTTTTGAGGGGGGGAGGGAGGGGGTCTGGGGAGAAATGAACAAATATCGTCTGAACATCGATATTTACGGACGGCCCGGCCTAACATGGAAATTGTGGGCACGAGTTATGAGATCGAGTCCACCAACTAAACCAGATTTTGAACAGTCAGACGTGCACAATCTAGCACAAAACTAACAAACTGAGTGTGGAATGTCTCAGTACTCCTTGTTAGTTTTGTGCTAGATTGTGCACGTCTGACTGTTCAAAAATCTGGTTTAGTTGGTGGACTCGATCGCATAACTTGTGCCCACAATTTCCATGTTACTATCAAAAAATTGCTATGCTTTTCGCCGATTGTGGAGGGTCCCTTTGAGAATCGCCGAATATCTACCAAATCTTGTAATATCTCACCAATTTTGAAGCTAATATGCCGACAATTCTTTTAGCCGATTTTCCAATGTACTCCCATTCTGCAGCCGATTTTTGCACAATCACCTGATTTTGCAGCCGAATCAGATGTATTTTTCAGCTAAGCGAAAAGCCGAATAGGCGAAAAAAAACGGGGCGATTTGGGAAAAAGCCTATTCCAGATCCCGTCAGCCCCTGCATCTACATCTATGGGTCACATGATGTCGGCTATGTTGGTTCCACTGTCACATGACATGATCACTTTCTACACAAATTATTTAGTCACATGACTTGACGAAGATGTGAAACCCCTCCATAAGAGCCTGGCACAGACACCTTGTCACCTACCCCCCCTCCTCCACCACCACCACACACACACAATACACACTCTTTAGACAGCACAATCATACCACTCTTTCGCTTTTTGGGCTTGACAGTTATAGGAGATGATGGTTCCCAAGTCGTGTCCTTATCGCCTTCGCCAGGACTGCTGTCGCTCGACAACACGTCATTGTCTCCATGGCTACTGTCACTGGACGTCACGTCATTGCCGCCATGGCTTCCGTTGCCGGGTGCAGCGTAATTGTCGTCATGGCAACTGTCACTCAGCCCAATGGCATTGTTGTCATAAATACTGTCACTCGGCAACGCATCACTGTCGTCAAGGCTGCTGTCGCTCGATACATCGCCATCATCATCATCATCATCATCATCATAATCATCATCATCATCATCATCAGGTGATGTCACACTCTGGAGAAACACAAAGAGGGGTGAAGCATTGTTGTGTTTCTTAGCCTGCAACCATTACAGTAAAACATGTCAAGGCAACCACTCGAATATGGCGACCACCTGTCCTAGAAGACCACTGAAACCAGGATCAAGGAATGCTATCTCCAGTCAAATGACCCTGGATAAGGAGACCACCTGGTCACAGTAACGAAGACCACGTTTTGACGGTCCCTTGAGCTGTCGTCTTAGACAGGTTTCACTGTAATTTAAGATACATAAATGCTTAGAGTACAACAGTTCAATACCAAGTTAAACCTGTGTAATTTAAGCGGGATTGACAGAAGCTTTTTTTGCGATGCGATGGGCGATGCGACGCGATCTACGACTGAGGCGTGCGATGCGAACTCGCGAAATACCATTCACAGAAGAAGTCAGCGATGCGACGACGCCCTGCGGATTTGGCGCGAAGTTCAATGCAGGTGGGTATGTCACCATGGTATTAACGCGGTTTGGTACAACTTGTACAAATTTACAGGCAACTCTTGGACCTTTGTACAACTTTGCTGTAGAAAAGGTCAAAATCGTACGTCAGATCGCTTGTCGCATCGCAAAAGTTGAGCCAAGCTCAACTCCTGCAATGGCCCAGTTGCGGCAGTTGCGTGGGCTGCGACATGGCTGCGATTTGGGGATTTCCCAGTTTCTCGGCCATCGTATCGCGTGTCGCATCGCAAAAATGCTTCTGTGAATCTCGCTTTACTCTAAGCCGACCACTCAAGGGACCTGCAAAACGTAGTCTTTGTTCCCAGCCTCCCAGGTGACCCCCTATCCAGGGTCACTCGAATGGAAATAGCATCTCTGGATCCTGGTTGCAATGGTGTTCTGGTAGAGTTGGTCCCCTTATCCGAGTGGTTGCCTTGACAGGTTTTAGTGTATATAATGCCCTGATGAAGTTGGTTGTTCCCGCTAGGAACACACGCTCCCTGCCCAACTTGACACTTGACTGACCAACGTCATCACTGGTACCGCCGAAGTCGCCACTTCTAAGTTCTAAAATGCCTTGGATAATTTATACTATGGGACCATAGCTCAGACGGCCTGCTAGGACATTGCTCATGACAAGCAAGGTTCCAGGTTAGAGTCCTGGCTGGGTTGGCACTTTTTTCTCTTTTCAGGTAGTTCATTTTCCTGGCCGATCCATTGAATTGAGAGAAATATACCAGTAGTAATACGTACGAGGACCTCGTGTTTTACTTTTTAAACAGTCACGTGAAGTCGGATACTAATATCCATTGATTTTGAGAACAAATAACGAAACGAATCTAAAACGGGATAAGATGTACTACGGTAAAAACCTGTCAAGGTAATAAGGCGACCAGCTGTCCTAGACCGGGACCACTACAACCAGGACCAAGGGATGTCATTCCTGTTCAGTGAACCTGGATAGGGAGACCACCTTTACACGGGGACCACGCTTGTCAGGTCCCTCCTTGAGCAGTCGTCTTAGACCGGATAAGAGGTAACCGTTAAGTTAGTTTTCAATTAATACCTCGGGATTGGAGAATTCAAACGAGCCTGACTCGTCCATATTCAGACATACACTCTCCGACGGTGACGCTGCCGGGGATTCTGTCGACGTCGGCGTGACGACGGACTCGCCCCTTAAGAATGGACTGATGCGCTGCTGTCCGGGCATGCAGCGTTTGGGACGACGGGCGTGCGCGGCTCTTGATATCGCAATGGCCCTAGACAAAAGTACAGCCTGCACAAGCCGCAACATAATGCCAGAGACAGTCAGGAGCACGGCACCAACGGTGCAGAGACGCACATAAAAAAAACCATCCAAATAGCAACCATAAGTCTCCAGGCCAGGGAGATGGGTGAAACGTATTGTTATGCCATAGAATCCCCTGGACAAGCCCACCTGTGTATAAGCCCATGCTCACGCATAAGCCCAGGCAAAGTTCGAACATCACAAGGCTTCATCGTACAAGCCCATGTGCCTAGGTCGTACCGTGTACGCAGTACAAGTACGGTTTTTTTAAATATTCGGCGAGGGGACAACCTTTTTTATTTACATTTCAACACAATCATCATCGGTTGTTTTTGTTTGCACGGTGGTTTTCAGCAATGTACTTCTCACTTCCTTGGTGCTTTTCAATAGCACAATTGTGAACCTGATGAAGGCAATTTGCCGAAACGTTGGAATATTGTGAAATGAGTCGAGTTATTCCAGTGCTAATGGAAGAGAGCATGTGGGCTCTACTCTTAAAACAATTTTGGTGTCGGCGTATAAGCCCGTGCCCGCGTATAAGCCCATGTTCTCATATAAGCCCACTGAAATGTCTTTGTGAAACAGATAAGCCCAGGGCAGGGGCTTATCCGCAGGATTCTACGGTATCTGGACTAGGGCTCACCTCCTGCTCTTCCGCTGCTGCTAAATCCCGTGGTGGTCGTGCTGTCTTGCACTTCATCTTCGTTGATTTCTTAGCTGCATCCCCCGAAGCGCAACCATGACGATCATCTCCATCGTCAAAGCAATGATCAAGATCGGAGTCGCCGTCCTCAGCCGCCGAGTCAAAGCAGTACTCTTCCGCTGTGTAGCCGTCACTTGTGTCAGTGCTTTGCGCATCCGAGCTGAGTGACTCGTGAGCTACGGCCTCGGCCTTGCGATATTGTCGATTGAACAGCTGAAAGTACCGCCGGAAGGAAGGTCCACAGACACATGCACACACAGGGCATACACATACATACGCATATGCAAGCACACACACACACACATACATGCACACGAGAATAGACCTGAACCACATTGAACTGGAGGAAGTGCTATCCATGCTGAAATAAGGAGGCGAAATCGCCTGTTTGTGGTCCGACGTTAAATAAACTTCTACAACAACAACAACAAATTGAAAAGTCGAACAAATCCACGTAAAGAGTGGTGTGTGGGTTACAGCGAGGGCTGCTTAACAGGAAGCATGAGTTACGAAGTACAGTTAACTTCGCTAATAACGACTGCGGATATAACGACAATTCGCGAATAACGACAAAATTTCCATGCACAGAGCAAAGTCCCATCCAACTGTAACACATATAATGAGACTTGGGATATAACGACACTTCGCGAATAAGGACACTTTTCTGATGCCCCGCCGAGTGTCGATATACTCGAAGTTGACTGTATGAAGAAAATGTTGAATGGTTGCTGCTTGTTGTTGCGTCATCCAAGATGACGGCTACACCATAGCTCAGTGGTTAGAGCATCGCTGGCCACAAGCGAGGGTCGCTAACTCGAGTCCTGGTGGTGACAGTCAATTCTTCAGACTTTCCCTGTTTGCAACTTTCCCTCAAACGAATGAAAAAAGTGAATTACAGGTCCTCCCTCGTTAGTAAATAATCTCTGGGCCATCGAAAAAGTTTTCTTATAACGAGACTTATCTTGTAGCAGGACTTGCAGCTAAAGGTGAAATAGGTACTACTTCAGACTTACCGGGGCTACCCTCGATACAACATAAATTATCGATGCTTCAACACGATATAAGATAATTGAAAATCTCCAACATAACTCTTCCTCGGATACAAAGGATCGTCCATATTCACTGTCACGCAACGAGAGGTGGACAAAGTGAAAGGACTTCTTGCATGTGATTTTGTTGTACTTTGTGACAGTCGAATTGTCTCAGTGTTACTAGTTTATCGTTAGCTTACTAATACTAGTTTGCTGTTTGAATTTGCGTTTGGTTTATTTATTGTTTATCTGACACGTCTTTTCTGTGTCTTTTGTTTGGTTGACGTCATGAGGTCCCATGGCTACGCGGACTGTACTCAGTCGCGGATCCTTCTGCAGAGCTGGCTACTTTTTTGGTTGCTTTTGGATTCCTTATTTTGATGCATGTAGATTAGTGTAGATTAGTGTAGTACGTTGGCGTCGTTTGCGCTGCTGTGGGTGCTTTGTAGGCGCACGTGTATGTGCACGTTCTGCTGAGGAGAGCGTTTTGGCTTTCGCTTGCGCTACTTGTTTCTTCGATATTTTCCTTTTCTAGTTAGTTGTTGTTCCTTCCGTGATGGACGTATAGCTTTCTTTCTCTCTTGTTTCACCTGTACCATATTGTTCCTGTATCCTGTAAATATCCCAAACTGAGTGGTGTGAGCTTGTTGTCGGTTGGATCAAACAAGAATACATCGACATAATACGTTTCCTCTTTCTGCTTTATCCTACTTGTTTTGGCCTTGGTCCTGTATGGTCAATATTATCTTATACTGAGAGTTTGGCACTCCGGAGACCTGGGTAAAGGGTCGCTATAACGGATTTTATGTGTAGATATCGTACATGCAGTTGTATGTAGTACTATGTACGCACGTGCAGGCATGCACGTGCTTGTACCGCTTTATGTATAGCACGAGAGAGATGACATGGCGCACTTCTGATAGAGAACTAAAGAAGATCTGTTTAGCACAATGGCTGTCTTGTGAGTGACTGAATAGATGTCTACATTGGCGCAGTGAACGAAAATGACAAAGGGCAGGACGCCCAAGGAATTTATTCCTGACTATGCTGCGAGCAACGTCGGTGCTGATTTTGAACTCTGGCTCGAGGACATAAATGATTTCCTTTCAATCAGTGAAGTGACGGCAGCAGCTGACAAGAAACGCTTGTTCTTGAATCTGGCTGGATTAGCAGTGAGGCGCATTGTGAAAGGTCTGGTTGTCACGGTGGAGCAGACACAAGATGGCTCACCTGGAGATGAGTACCAAGCCTTGACGGACGCATTGTTGGCACACTTTCGACCGTCAACAAATGTCACGTCTGAACGTCACAAATTCCGCCAACTCCGCCAAATGGAGGGCGAGTCGGTGACTTCGTTCGTTGGGCGGCTGAGAGAAAAGGCAGATGTTTGCGAATTCAGCTCCACTTCTGTGGATACCATTGTCAACTGCCAAATTCGAGACCAGCTGATCGTGGGCCTGCGTTCTGTTGAGCTTCGAAAGGAGCTGCTGAAACAGTCGAAGCTGACCCTGAACGACGCCGTCACCAAGTCAGTGGCGTTGGAAGCGTCGATTACTGACAGTAAACTGTACGATAGTACCAGAGCTAGTGACGCACCGCCTGTGTTCCCCGTGCCCATCCAGCGTGTGCAAGCTGTCTCTGCAGCTGGTTCTGGATCAGAGGGAAAGAAGTGCAAATACTGCGGACGTAGTCACAAACCAGGCATGCGTAACTGTCCTGCGGCCAACGTCACCTGCAACAAGTGTGGCAAGCGAGGGCATTTTGCAGCGGTCTGCATGTCAAACAAAGTGGAAAGACACGAAGAAAGAGCCCGGCCAGTAGAGGATGAGCCTGATGAGTATGAGCATGCAAGTCGCATGTACGACTCCGCTTTCGCCGTCAGTAGCTCGGCACTCGCAGGCGACAAGACATTCCAGACTACACTCAAAGTCAATGGCGAGCTGTGCACTGGACTGTTAGACACAGATGCAACTCGGACGATCCTCACTGATGATGTGATCAAGCCCACGCGCAAGAGTGACCGCTTGCTGAAAGCGTACAATGGCGGTGTCGTAGAGACTTTGGGCATGGCTGACGTCCACATTTCACATGGTGGCAAGAACGTGAAGTGCAGTTGTTTCGTGGTAGCAGCCAGTCAGCACTCCGTTCTCTTCGGACAGGATGTCATCAAGGAGCTGAACC
This sequence comes from Sycon ciliatum, assembly GCF_964019385.1. Classification (NCBI taxonomy): domain Eukaryota; kingdom Metazoa; phylum Porifera; class Calcarea; order Leucosolenida; family Sycettidae; genus Sycon; species Sycon ciliatum. The sequence goes on along the minus strand of NC_088655.1, from coordinate 27,112,208 downwards.
TCCTGTCACAAGCAAACGTGGTGAACGTGTCACCCATCGAAATCTCTCTGGAAGACGGTTCAAAGCCTCTAGCCCAGCCACCCCGACGCCCAGCTTTCAGTATCCGGGCTGACATCGAGACCGAGCTGAAACGGCTGACCAAGTTGGATATCATTGAACCCGTCAAGGAAGCCACGCCGTGGGTGTCACCACTTGTTCCAGTACGCAAACCGAATGGAGCATTGCGACTATGCGTGGACTACAGAGAACTGAATAAGAGAGTTACACGTGAGCGCAACGTTCTTCCAACCGTTGACGAGATCACAGCTCAGCTTGATGGCGCAGGGGTCTTCTCAGTTCTGGATGCGGAATCTGGATTCCATCAGCTACTCTTGTCAGAAGAAGCAAGGCCTCTAACGACTTTCTCATCGCACTGTGGCCTGTTCCGTTTCAAGCGTTTACCTTTCGGTATTGCATGTGCGCCTGAGATTTTCCAGCGAGTGGTGTCCGACATTCTGGAAGGCCTGCCAGGAGTCATCGTCTACATCGACGACATCCTAGTGTTTGGCTCCAATCAAGCAGAACACGATGCACGGCTAGAAGCAGTCAAGCAGCGACTGCGAGCAGCTAACCTCCAACTCAACTGGACCAAGTGCCGACTGAACCAGGACCGTGTGAAGTATCTGGGACATTGGCTAAGTGCGACCGGCTTGTCCCCTAATGATGACAAGTTGCAAGCCATCCAGGAGCTGGCCCCTCCGAAATCTATCTCTGATGTGCGACGGTTCCTGGGGATGGCTACGTACCTTGGAAAGTTCATTCCGAACTTGGCCCAGATCACGGCTTCTCTGCGCAGGCTAGCAAAGCGTGATCCCTTCAGTGTGGATGATGAAGTCCTGCAGGCATTCACCTCAGCAAAGGCTGGTATAGCGTCAGCTTTGCAAGCGTTGGCATTCTTTCAACCAGCATTGGACGTCCCTACTGCTATCAGCTGTGATGCATCGCCAGACGGTTTGGGAGCAGTCCTGTGGCAGAAGAATACCAGTGGCTGTTGGGTACCAGTGACATGTGCCAGTCGCTCTCTATCAGATGTTGAGTCACGCTATTCTCAGCTGGAACGAGAGATGCTGGGAGTGGTATTCGGCCTGACTCGCTTTCGGCAGTATGTACTAGGCCGAGAAGTGCAAGTGTTTACGGATCACAAGCCGCTTATTTCTATCGTCCAGAAGCCGTTCGACGAAGTGCCACCGAGGCTTCAGAGATGGCTGGTCGCATTGATGCCCTATCGCTACAGCTTGGTGTTCGTCCCTGGCCAGCAGATGGTTTGTGCTGACACCCTCTCTCGAGCTCCTCTACCTGATCGCACAGCTTCACCTGCAGAGGCACGTTCAATGGCGGAATTCGTTAGTCTCATTCTCGAGGCTCGTCCGGTTCGTTCCAAGGATATTCGCCAGGCCACGGACTCTGATCCGACACTGAGCAGCGTCCGACAAAGAGTGGGCACATCAGTTTGGTCAGGGTGCATCCAAACGGAAGAGCCTTACTTCCTGCTACGCCATCAGCTGACAGTCATTGAAGGGATTGTCATGCTAGACAATCGCTACGTCATTCCAGAAGAGCTCCGCCCAGCGGTGCTGCGACTAGCACATGAAGGTCATCCAGGCATCGATGCATTCCGGGATACCCTTCGCGAACGGGTTTGGTGGCCAGGTCTCATGAAGGATGCCAATCTGTTTGCAGAGAAATGCTCTGAATGCTGGCGTAAACGCTCCAATCCAGCGCAACAGCTCCTCCCTACAGAGATAGAAGGTGTCTGGCAGAAACTGGCCATTGACCTTGTTACCATTGAGGGAGCCACGTTCCTGTCTGCTATTGATTATGGTTCCCGCTGGCCAGAGCTTCTACCACTGTCCAATACTACGACAACGGGTGTGATCGACAAGCTGATGGAGTTGTTCGCACGGTTTGGTCTGCCTTCAACACTCGTCTCGGATTGGGGCCCACAGTTTGCATCCACTGAGATGTCCAAGTTTCTCGCTCAGTTGGGTGTTGAGCATTGCAAGTCTAGCCCCCGGTATGCCCGCTCTAACGGTATGGTGGAGCGACTACATCGTCTGGTGAAAGAACGAGTTGCCAGCCTGAGACCTCATCTACCGCTACACCGCCGCATCACTCAAGTCTTGTTCGACATTCGCAATTCGCGGCACCGGATGCTAGGTACATCGCCGAGCGAAGCGTTGTTCAGCAGAGTCATTCGGACACGGGTTCCAGCATCCATCACCCCACAGATCGTCAACCCATCTGAGCAGATCAAGGCGAAAGCAGCAATGGTTGAAGGTCATGACTCGCGCCGAGGTGTCCGCAAGTTACCCCATTTGCCATCAGGTACGCGGGTAGTGCTCCATGATGGGTACAGCGACCCTCGAAAAGAATGGAAGGTAGTAGAGCAGTATGGTCGTCAGGTTGGGGTCACTGATGGGTCACGCATACTGCTCCGGAACCGTCAGCATGTTACCGAGTTTGTAGCACCAGCAGCAGCAGCAGCGGAGAAAGCACCCATGAGTGAACCTCTGGCACAGTCAGAGAGGGAGCATGTGCCAGAGCCAGTGTGTGCTCCAGCACTGCCAGTGTCCGACCCAACAAGCCTTCCGTCAGAGAGCAGCGCAACATCCAGGCCCGAAGCTCCGGTAACTGCGCTCACATTGCCGTTGTCTCGTGCAGCTTCACCGGAGACGACAGCATCACCTGCAACACCGGCCTGTATGTCACTGTCACCGCCAACATCTCGTCCAAGTGTATTCCGCGAGGGCGTACAGACCAGAGCTGGCCGTCAGATCAAGCTTACAGAGAAAGCACGTGAAGCTGACATCTGAGTCGTCGAGTCATGCATTACCAAATGAGTGGCTTCAATCGCTACCAGATTGGCGTTGGTTAGAATCTTCTAACTACCTTGTGAATATTTAGATTTTTCTTTATTTTTTCCCCTTATTGGTCGAGTTTGCATTGTAACTCAAACTCATGGTGTTTTTGCCTCAAGTTTTGAGTCAGATTATTTCTAATAGTTGCAACACTTCCCGTCTCTCTTTTACTCCAACACATGTACGTACATTCCTCTGCAAGCTGCAGGATACGGATGCAAGTGTTTTTGTTTTGTTTTTGTTTTCCTTTTTTCTCTTTCTTCTTTTTTTTTTTCTTTTTGAGGGAAGGGGGGTAATGTAGATATCGTACATGCAGTTGTATGTAGTACTATGTACGCACGTGCAGGCATGCACGTGCTTGTACCGCTTTATGTATAGCACGAGAGAGATGACATGGCGCACTTCTGATAGAGAACTAAAGAAGATCTGTTTAGCACAATGGCTGTCTTGTGAGTGACTGAATAGATGTCTACATCATGTACTAACGGATTATGTTGTAACCGGACCTGTAAACAGTTGTATAGACCACGTTTTGCCGGGGAATTTCAGATTTCTATTTACTAACGGGGTTTATGTACTAACCGGTCTCGTTATAATGAGGGAGGACCTGTATTGGTACATTTCCGTTATCAACTGTCACGTAATCATAGCATGACTGCCATAATTATAATTATGATGTGGGTGTTGCCATCGCAGCCATGGAATGAATGTGTCATGTGGGCTCTATAGTTGGCAGTTTCCAAAAACGCCTGGACGAGGTGCATAATGCATTTTAAATTTTATACCGTATTTTTCCGAGTATATACCGCACTTGGAACACTCAAAACTCGCCCAAAAAAGGGTGCGGCCTGTACTCTGATGATCAAATTAATGGTGATAATTAGGGTAGATGTATGTATTCCGTCCAGTGCGGCTTATACTCCAGTGTGGCTTATACTCCAGTGCGGCTTATACTCCAGTGCGACTTATACTCCAGTGCGGCTTATAGTCCGGAAACACGGGACAGTACCTTGCATTCACAGCAGATGCCATGGGCCAGTTTCGGCGCATCGTCAGCCTTGCACGCGGTGTGCCAGCATCCGTTGCAATCATCGCACACCCGCATGTTATCGAGATCATCTTTCTTCTTGCACACCCGACACTTCTATAATTATATGAACAGCCAGCAAAGAGAGGGAGAAGAAGACACTAAAAAGTTAGGCTTTGATGTTCACGCGCGCGCGCGCTCGTATGCATGCGTGCGTGCATGTGTGTGTGTGTGTGTGTGTATGTGTGTGTGTGTGTGTGTGTGTGTGTGTGTGTGTGTGTGTATGTGTGTGTGTGTGTGTGTGCTATGATGTAGCGGCTTCGTTTGGTCTGTCCGTAAGCATCCCCAAACGAGGTTTATCGTTGCAGGTCATTTTTCTTCTGAGGCGGATTGTGCCCCCATCCTGGTAGCTGGCGACCAAGTCGAGTGTGTACCGTCTTTCGTATATCTTGGAAGCGTCATCACACCTGACACCAGATCCTGTCATGACGTCGCTCGTCGCATTGCTAACGGCACTAAGGCATTTGGTGCATTGTTGGAGGTGTTCCGTGATCCCACATTGTCTCTGTCCACCAAGAGACATTTGTATTCTGCCTGTGTAGTGTCCATACTGCTGCGCAGTGCTGAATGGTGGACCCCACTCCAAGCCGACCTCAGACGTATACTCTAATTTCAGAAATTTTCGGTGCTCACTATTTTCGGTATGAGGGCAACAGGCCAGGTTAGGTGAACAGAAATTTCGGTACGGAGAAGCAATTCCCTATTGGATTATGTGTGTTAGTGTTTGTTTGGTGTATTGAAATTTTAGGTATGAAACAGACGCACCGAAAGTACCGAAAATAAAAGTACACCGAAAATTTGTGAAATAACAGTAGACACTTTCCACCATCGATGCTTGCGGGCTATCATTGGTGTGTCCAGAACCGCTCAGTGGAACGAGCACATCACCTCACAGCAGCTGCGGGATCGCTGGGGAGACCCCATTGCGCTATCAGAGAAGATCTGGCACCGGAGCCTCGAATGTCTTGGTCATGTTGTACGCCTTGAGCCTGAGCGTGCGCCGCGGCAGCTCTTGTTTGGGTCCCTGGAAACGACCCGGCCTGCCCATGGTCCTCGTCGGCGCTGGAAGGACGTGTTGCGTGGTGACCTCCAACATCTTCCAAACTGGTTTGACGTGGCCTCGGAGAGGTCTGAATGGCGCCAGTTTGTGCATGCACCACCTTCACCGAAGCCAGCACCTGCTCGCGTGGAATGCACCGCATGCCGCAGAACATTTGCAAAGCCGCACTACATGGCTCGTCACAAGTGTACCGCTGAGAAGAGGATGCCCATCCATCTCCAGCGTGGTGCACTCCAATGCGATATCTGCAGCAGATGGTTTGCCAGCGCTGGAGGCCATGCTGTCCACAAGTGCACCCGCAGTACATTCAGCACCTAAGCTTGCCCGCCCTCGTCTAGTCTAGAGTTGATTCTCCTCGACAGTGGCAAACTCCAATGCTCAATGTGCCAACGGCAGTTTTCGCCACCCAGTTTTAAGCGGCACAAATGCAGCCGTGGCAGTCGCCCTACTTGGAAACAGAGGGAAACCTTCGGATATGAGTGCCGGCTCTGCAACAAAGTTTGAAAAACAAACGTTTTCGACTTCCACGAGATCTCAACCGGCATGTGGCTCGCCAGCATTGACTCTCGTACCCTGACTCTGGCTCCCTGTCACAAGGGAGTGACGTGGCCCTATGGGGCAGTCATGCTATATTAGTAGTAGTAGTACTGTGTGTGTGTGTATGCACGTGTGTGCGTGTGTGTGCACGTGTGTGCGTGTGTGTGCGTGTGTGTGCACGTGTGTGCGTGTGTGTGTTTGTGTATGTGTATGTTTGTACGTACTGGGGGTGAAATTTAGCACTGAGATCCCGAGTTCGAGTAGTCTGATCTTCTCCGATCGAATATTCGAGTACTCGAGTATTCTTCATCTTCTAAAAATTGCACACCAAGGGCCTTAAAATCACATGATACAACCCTGATTGAACAGAGTGGCAGTCATATTTCTCGGGTATATTGGTTGGTGGGTCATTTGGGCTCTCTCTACTCATGAACAAAATGTTCACCACACAATCTGCACATCACCATCTGCCGACTGCTGCTCTGAAACTGCAGATTTCTGTGATAACTGCATGTACCATGTAGGAACGAGTACTCTGATCTATTACGAGTACGATTATTATTGAAAAAATCTGAGCGAGTATTCGAGTATTCGGTATAATTGTTTCACCCCTTGTATAGTCGTCCCTCTCTAATCCGGCACTTGTTTATCCAGCACCCTTGCGAACCAGCACGTTTTCTGGCAAAACGGATTTCTTCAGTTCATTTTCTACACTTTAATCCGGCACTTGAATTCCGCCTCCAGCAGCGATTTTCTGCAACAAATCACTCAAACTGTACATAATTCGATTTTCTAATCCAGCAGTTGTACATCGCATACTGTCAGGGACTATTGTAACATACACAACACATGTAACATACACTTGGGAATATCCTATGCTAGTGCATAAGATATTCTCAAGTGTATGTTATGGACATGTATTTCACAAAGTACTTGGTTTGACACAGAAAATCCCTACGTTTTGACGTACGACAACATGTATGATAACATGTGGGCCGGGTTGGAGGGCAGGATTTGATAATCCAGCACTCTTGTTTATCCAGCAGAAAATGCCGTTGCAAAAGGTGCCGGATTAGAGAGGGACGACTGTATGTACATGTGTTTTCGTGCATGTGTGTGTGTGTGTGTGCGTGCGTGTGTGTGTGTGTGCGTGCGTGCGTGTATGTGCATGCCTGCATGCGTGCACGTGTGCATGCGCATGCTTGTGTGCTGCGCAATCCGAACCATTTACAATGACGCCTGATTTTTTTGCAAATTGCGTAATGCCATTCCTCACAGAACCCTACCACAGCCTTGATTGAGCTCCTCCAGTCAATACTCTCGGAGAGTAGCCTCCACAGCAGCAGAAGTTGACCATAGGACTCAGCCTTGGAGACGAAGAACTCCCACTCGCGAGGGTATCCCGGTGTAACGCTCGTTTTTTTGAGTCGGGCCATGTCAACGCGAAGAAGAGCGGTCTGCACTTGTGGATCGCACAAGTACCCCGTCAGGAATCTCTCCTTTATGGCTCGCTTGACAGCGAGAATGATGCCTTGCTGCTCCAGAGGACGGGAAAACCGGCAAAGTAAGACATGTGGACAAACAGATACATGTACACACGTACACCCGCACACGACCACATTCATACGCGTGCACACACACCCGCACACGCGCGCACGGACGCACGCGCGCACATACACACATACGTACAGAACACATGGATCAGTAGTTCATAGGGAGATGTGCGATCGAGAGATTATCGTGAGCTATGTATCTTTCCCATCCTGCTTATTGGGATTCGGAGTTGTTGAATACCTCCTCAAAACCCTGTGCATTCACAGGTTTGCTTTCTGCTTATTGAGAGCTTCTGATCGCTTCGAAAAAAGAATTGAAAAGATAAAATTGCAACAATTCAGCAAGCGGTTTTTGACCCACTACCAACACAAATATTCCACTCTCGTTGCTTGGGTGACTTAGCCGGTTGGAGAGGCACAAGAAGCGTTCAGTGCATGCGTCTAACCACACACATGCATGCACATGCACATGTGTATGTACGGCACACACATGCACATACACACACACGCACACACACACACACACACACACACACACACACACACATACATACACACATACTACTACTACTACTATGATACAGCTACCCTAAACGGGTCACGCCGCCCTCCACCCAAGCATGAGCACTATGAGGGGCAGTGGCAAATAAATAGAATCAGCTAGCAGAACTGGCAAAACAGATGAAACAATGGAGCAGAACGGACGACTGCTGTACTGTAACAACAGCCTGACAGCTACAGTGCCAACGACTGAAAATGAACAGGAAGGAAAAAAATTCAAAATTTCACGTAACGAAAAAACACTGTCCACGAAAGAATCCACCAAGCAAAAGGAGTGTGGGCATCCGAAATCCCACCAGGACTCCACTAGCAGTTCTTCCACGTTGACGATGTAAGCGGCACACACATACACACATACACACACACACACACACACACACACACACACACACACACACACATGTGCGCACTGTGCACATATGCACGTGTGTGTGTGTGTGTGTGTGTGTGTGTGTGTATGTGTGTGTGTGTGTGTGTGTGTGTGTGTGTGTGTGTGTGTGTGTGTGTGTGTGTGTGTGTGTATGTGTGTGTGTGTATGTGTGTGTCAACGCGCAGGCTCACGTACCATTAACTCTCCTTTTAAAGAACCTACCCATTCTGGAATGCTCTTCGCCGTTGCGGCAGCTGCTTTCCACCGTGCTGCATCTTCACTACACTGACACAACCTGGTGTCTTCGAGTCGCTGGCACAGCGACGTGACATTCTGGAAGTTGAGGACAGGCGGCCATGTGAGAATCACTAAAAACCAGAAACTAAGCGATTAAAGAGAAAGAAATGCTTTGCGTTCTTCACCCTCTCCAAATACACATTCACTTTCAGTGATGTACCCAATACAGTAGACAGTAATTTTTGCTTTTCTGCCATCCAAAATACACGAAGAGACTTCATTATAATCCAGTCTACCAATGACTGACTTATCATGCTAAAAATATCTGCGCTTACTCAAATATCTTTTTGGTAAATAATATTCTGTGCTTAATGTTATATTCCTCATGCCTACACTCATCGTGGAATCGAGGTAGTTTTTCCCTGCAATAACAGAATGGAGGAGTGTATGTCATGTATTTCTCGCTCTCATTAACTCTTTTACCGACAGATGTGTTAGCCCCATGGGTGATCTCACCCATGGGGTACATGCGAGCTGTTATTATTAATGACTGACATTTTCGCAAACATAAAAACGTGTTTCATCCCAAAGTTGCTGCGACAAGATCGCCACCGACCCGTGCCCACAGCCGTAATGGAAATGTTGCAACATTCGTTTCTGTTGGATTCACAGTTCAGGCAACATCAGAAAAAACAATTCACGGGCCTACACAATAATAATTGCCACATATAAGGGGTATGACACATCATGATGTCGTATACTAGATATGTGGATTTTGCACTTCCTCCGTATACACAAACTTCGTGACTTTTTTGGAAAGCTGCACACAGCTCTGGAATTGTTCCGTTTGACTTGGAATAACACTTGTGGCATTGTCTAACCTGTTAACGAGCTATATACAAAGAAAAAAGCAACTCAGACGAATGAGATTGAGTTTTTTCAGAGTCTTCGTCGCTCGTGTCATTGTCACCTGACGACGCTGACTCCGCATCGCCAAAAGTCGCTGCTTCCGCTCGCATTCCGTTCAGATTCTTGACAGCTGCAGTGATGATCCGACGCTGGACTTTGGCTACATCCTCTTTATCTCTAGAGCTGTGTACGAATCGATGGCGACTATATTCAATCATTCCAACCCGCGACCTCCATTATGCCGTGAAACGAGTCGTACAAGCACATCCACACGCTTCGCATTTTCTCGCCATGATAATCCTCCCAGCATTCTACAACGGCTTCGAGGAGGTCCCTGCGATTCCCCTTGGCGACAAAGGAGACGTCTGACTGGAGAGAGGCGAAGAAAGCCAGCCCGTCAACATTCTGATCCGGAGTCTGCGCTGGTTGCACGAAGACTGTTTCATCTTGCCGTGCGAGCGGAACCGATTTATGTTCTCACGCTGTGAGGGGCCGCGCACCGCAAGTACTTACGACCCTGGCCAGCTTCAGCAGTTCAGGGCAGCGAGTGCCGCGTGACTCCATCAGTCCGTGTTCCACTTCCAGCTGCGAGCTCCACTTCGTCACTGTGTCAGTTTCGAGCAAGTGTTAGTTTTTTTTCCATTTGACTCTTGAGTTCCTGTCGGCAACGTCCTCAAACCCATGGCTTCCGTGGAGAATCTGTTCGGGATCAACGAAACTTACCTCGACATGAACGTGGGTTGTCAATGAGAGACTTCGGCGCGGTTCGCGGTTCGTTGAGCAGGTTCTTGCTAAAAACACCGTAAAAAAAGTCACGAAGTTTTTGTATACGGAGGAAGTAGAGAAAGAAATACTGCAGGTGAGCGCCATGCAAAGCAAGGAAATTTCCACATTCCAATGCGAGCACATGCCTGTACTTGAAGACGCCCAGTGGACGGAGAAAACTGGGCACACCAGCACTGGATAAGAGATCCAGAGTCTCTACTGTAATAACTATGATGTCACTATGATGTCATCATTATGTCATTGGAAAAGGGTTCTGTCAAGGGCCTTTTTAGTTCTCTCTACTTTCGAAATGTACAGTAAAACCTGTAACTAAAGACCACCGTGACTAGCAACCAGCCTGGTACTACAGTAAAACCTGTAACTAAAGACCACCGTGACTAGCAACCAGCCTGGTACTACAGACCACTTCGCCAGGCATGGACGGTCTCACATTATTAGAATAGAGAGGTTCCGGGGTACGCTGCTCCATATGATTTTTCGGTACGGAGAATATTCTCCGTGTGGACTGGCTTTCATACGAACTATGTTTCGTATGGAGACTTTGCGTCATCGGGTGCAGGAAGATTTTTCGCGTACAAATTTGGTACGAGAAACATCGATTTTCCGCGGGAAAAATTGATTTCGGTACGAATTTTCATAATAGAAGGCACAGGGCGGGAATGTGACGTATTTGCGATCGTAACCTAGGCAATGACGGCAAACACATAAGTTCTGTACTCCGGAACATTTCACTGCTCGAAAAAGACGCATAAAAAATCCGCAGCGCCTCTACGGGTTTTGGCACGAAAAATCGTACCCCGGAACCTCTCTATTATAATATGGTTGTGCGGTGCAAACCTCTAACTAAAGACCACCTGCCACTGAAGACCGCTTTCTCTGACCCCACAGGGTGGTCGTTAGTTACAGATTTCACTGGAATCGAAAAACGGTATGCTCATTTCTCACCGTCTTCAATGTGGCTCTTAGCTGGTCTTGCTTCATGTCAGTATGCAGTGCAGCTATACGTCGTGTACGCGCAGCTGTACGTCTATGGGCTGCAGCTTGATCAGGCAGGATGAAACCGTCCACTTACAAGAGCCGCCGTTCAGGCCCTACGAGAGTGGAGTAGTATCACACGCACGGGCGCGCGTGAACGCACACACACACACACACACACACACACACACACACACATGTACACACACGCACGCACGCACACACACACACACACTTGTACTTGTTGCTCACTGCCAAAACTGGTCACGTGAGTCCCCCCGGGAGAGGGGAGAGAGACTCAAAAGGAATCTTGGAAAGATGACTCAATTGGTTATTGAACCGCCCAACGGCCGACACCCCCTGAAATCCCCAAAACTCTGGGTGGACTTGAAAATGATCCCACTTATGGGCTCACCACACCTCAGTAAGTGGGTGAGGACAAGGTGCAGAAAAATGATTGACGGCATCAGGTATCCGTCCCGGGATCCAACTGCAGTTATCCCTGCCCCCAGTGAAGGTAATATTTGCTACTAGTATGAGTGGCTAAATCAGAGTGGATCTGATAAAAGCTTCACTAGCACCATTGATTACTAGTACACAAGAGTTAATCTAGCCAGAAGTAGTCCATGGTTAACAGGTATGTATACTTCAAATAGAAAGTATATGAACCCTGGATCCAACAAAGGTGGCAGGTACAACATTACACCTTCAAGCAGCCGAGCCTGTTGGCAACAGACCCAACACAATCAGGCATAAGTGTACCTGCCAACCGAACTAGCTGGCACACACACACACACAACCGAACTAGCTGGCACACACACACCACACACACACACACACACACACACACACACACACGCGCGCGCGCGCACGCATACGGCAAACGTTTGCGATAGGAGTCAATTTAATGATTGACTCGAGTCTACAGTTTCGTGCTTCGCGCCCACGTACTTTCGCGATTTCACACCTATCACGAAAATCACGAACATTTCAGGATCACAAAGGTTGTTGGGTTAACAGTACTTCATTAAAGAATTATGCTGGTTTTCATTCCAATGGAAGAATCATTACCGTAGTTCCGCGCATATAAGCCCATGGGCTAATATATGAAATAATGCATTTTCCGGGAAAATAAATCAGTAATAATGGTTCGTTTTTTAGCCCTGGACCTATATTCGAATTTTGAAGGCAGCTGGCACGCGAAAAAGTACAAGTCTGTCCGCGGTTGTCCGCCTACCATAGGTACCGGTACTGGTATTAGGGAGGTTTAGTCCCACGTAATCCGTGGGTACTTTACGTGTGTGTACCACGTGATACTCAGTGACCCACGTACAGACGTTTTCTGATTCACGACATACCGTGTATGGAGGCTCACCCACGTTCCGCCAGAACGTGGGTGAAAATCAGAATGGAGCGCATTGTGCGAGCTGTGAGGGTGCTCAGCTGAAGAATTTTCCGAAGCACGAAATCAAAATATTGGATGAGCTTCTTAGGCCCGGGTAGCTTCGTCTTTGACCAGGTTTGGGCCTTTCGCTTCATGCTTTTGCTTGTTCCGTGTGACTAAACACAACATTGCAACGTGGATGCCCTTCATCCACTTTACGTGGATCACCCACGTACGCGTTTCCGTTACGTGGGAACTAAACCTCCCTACTATGTAGTCTGCACTGACATGCTGTGCTACGGTGTTTGGGTCTGTTTATTAATATTAGCCCATGGGCCTATAAACGGAGGTGGGCTTATATCCGGATATAGGCCCATGGGCTTATATGCGCGGAACTACGGTAACTATACATTGTAATTATGGGTATGTGTGTGTGGGAGGGGGGGGGGAGCATACAAACATCAAACGCGAAGCAGACGAAAATGGAGGAGTGATTCACTGACCAGGCTAGGCAAGAGGTTTTAAACAACCAGTGACAACTTACCTCCCAAGCAACCACCGCTATGGGCCAAGCTTCACAAAGTCACCGGGATGACCAGATCGACACAGTTCTTTAGTGATTATAGAATAGTGGAATGACGCAAAGGCTGGTCGAGTTGCTTATCAAGATGTTCACACCGTTAGATAAGGGGGTTGTCCTATCACCGCCGCCGTGCCACCAAATCAGAAGAACAACAATTTCCCAACGAACAGGCAGCTGAACAGTATAGCGAAGTGTAAATGAACGTAGTTGTTGGACTAGTCTTCTGCAATCAAATAACTCAGCTTCCTGTGGAGACTAGGTCGAACATGAACTGTGGAGTAGTTTTTCTGGTGGAGCGTTGACAACCTGTCAGGTTTGAATCCGACAAGCGATAACGGTCTCAGCCTCTCCTGATCCTGGACGTTCCAAGCTCAAGTCAAGTCAGCCTGTCGTCCGGAATCGCCCTAAAAACTTGAACTGCAACAAGCCAAGCATGCAAGTCACAGTGCTTGTTCACTACGCGATAACGAATGCGCTGTCATGTTTTGTGTTTCTTGACAAGTACTAGTGCCGTAGTGGTGGGTTGATCATTTTTGTCTTGCAGCTTCGGTTTTCGTTGGGTTGACGTGAGTCCAGCCGGCTGGCTAGCAGCGAGCACTCTCTAGTCTCTGTCACTGTACTTCTACTCCAGTAGCTTCTGCAGCGAAATGTCAACACTGCGAACAAGTGCTCTACGCTCGTACAATCGTCAATGAGTGCTGCTGCTCCTGTAACTAACTTTGTAAGCTCCGCGGCTTCCGTAGCCCTTTCACACGACGGGAGAATTCTCGGCTGTGCGACAGGATCACCAGGGTGATCATCGATTTATTTGAAACCTGAGTCGTAGGCCCGTAGCCCGCGAGATCGTAGCCCGCAACACCTAGCTGACCCCCCTGCTGTGCGTTTTCGATTTCGGTTTCGCGTTTCATGAACTGGCTTGTACGCGCTGGGTCTGCATGAACTGGCTTGTCACAATCGTGTCTTTGTTGTATGCGCTGTGTCTGCAAAGCTAGTCGTCAGGCCATTGATTCGTAAACAGTTACTTACCTAGTACCTGCAAGTGCAAAGGCTGAGCGCCGCACAAACAAGTTTTCGTCTCCACTTTCGAATCCGAAGTTCTTGCTGAAACAGGGAAGTCTCTTCTGGGAGTGCCCACTGTACTCCGTCCCCGGCGGTTGCTTGCTGCATGCTGTCCGCTTGGAGCGTCGGACATGCAGTGACCAGGGCTGACGCGATATCCCCACGCTGAGCCTGTGGTCATGGTGGTCGGGCTGACACTGACAGGATTTTGTCCAGTCGATACAATGGCCGAATGTTGAGCCACACTGATTTCTTCATCTCTGCAACGGGGAATGATGAAACCAAGCATCAGCCGACTTGCTCTTTTTATCGTCACTTTTTTGTTTGAAGTGCGAGGATGAAACTATCGAAACCAATGGCACGCGTTCCCAGTCATGAGTCTAGTCATGCGCTGAAAAGTAATTAGCAACTGTTGCTAATATCGCAATTTTTTAGTAACTTAGTTGCGTTCTGGTGCATACAATGATGCCAAAACAAACAAAAAGGGAGCGGAAATAGGAGTAGTCCAGAGACAGCAAACTCTTTACCCCTTCCTGCTGTGAGCTACAACTTTTCACAGTGCAAGTAGCGTGTTGCACGCATCCTCCATCATTTCTCTGCACCCAAAAGGGAATGCACATATCGGAACTACCGTAGATCTACTGTTTCTCTGAACAGGAGAAATCATATCGGAACGAGTATGCATTTGTCCGACATGTAGACGTTTGTGCATGTGTATGACTATGTGTGTGTGTGGGGTGGTGTGCGTGTGTGTGTGGTGTCACAGTGTGTTTGTAAGACACTGATAAAAAGGGGAAGTCATAATGCTCTTAGGGCTTGAAAGTGCTACGTCACAGCATAGCAACAATTTCAAAAATTTCAGTTTTTGTATGGATCCAAGCACATAATTTCAAGCCGTCTTACTCACAGCAAGGTGATGTAGCCAGTGAAACTGACTGATTTGGCTACTGGGGGCGGGGTTACAACTGGTGGCGAAGTAAAAGTCACCCCTGCATACGACATGAGTGGGTTGCTATGCACCCACATACTGAGGCAATAGCAAAGTCACACCTTAGAGCCTAATCGAGGATCCAAAATAGAAATCTGATGTCAACTTACTACTCCCTGGCCGTTTTTGACGTCATCACTTTCAAGCCCTAGTCCAGGATAGAGGAGTCAACCAACTAACTTACTTTTAAGCTTATATCGGTAACTATTAAATGTCTTGTTTTCAAAAGTAAATTGGTTGTATGAACCCACAACTATGGCACAAGTGAAGTCACATGCTACATGCATGCAGCAGCCTGGATGAGATAACGAGATGGTGCAAATACAATGTACATGTCAGGCACGTTTGCCCTACAGCATTGCTGGACTTAGAGTGCTGTTCATAATATTGAGCAGTGAGTGCCAATGTTTGCCTAGCTATTTTGATTTCACCTGTGTCCTGACTATTTCACTAGCCCGTGCTTCTGCACTAGTACCGGCATTTGAAGGATAATCTTGTAGTGTTGATCATACTTTGGATTTGCTTTCAAGCAACAGTAGGGGTGAACAAGATCTGCAAGGAAACTGAAATTTAAACACAATGCATAGGTACAATCATGTATATGACATTGTGTAATAAGTACATTTTGTATAAAGAAAAGGACCAAAGAACTACAAGTTACGCCATAAGTTAAAATGTCCACTAATAACACCAGTTACTTGACAATGAGCACATGCGATAACGCGATGTACATGTAGTTCCTGGGTCCTTTTCTGTATTATAAAACTAATCATTGGCTCTCCATCCGAGTCTGTTATTTTGTATAAAGGAAAGAACATGCAACCGCTTTACATAACGGAGATTGAGTACCCACTATGTCCATCATTGTACTGTGCCAACAGTTGTACTGAGTTCACAATACCATTAGATTGGACGGCAGCATACATGTACATGACATGTAGTATTGCACCATCACTGGCATAATTCCAGCATAATCACTGGCATAATCACTGGCATAATCACTGGCATAATCACTGGCATAATTTGGGCATACTGTAATGTTGATCAGCAAGGGCTACTCAGGTAGCACTGATTAGCTCACCAACGACACTCTCCGGCGTCCAGATCCGCGTCACCGCTGCTGCTGCTGCTGCCGCCAGGGTCTGTGCTGCTGAAGCTTAGGTGACTGTCAATGAACTGAGAGTCGGATGGTACAAGCGATACGGCCGCTGGCAGCCGCTGGAGTCAATGTCCGCATCCCGAAGGTAGTCCAGCAATTTGGTAGCCGTCGTTGAAGCTAGGTGGGGGCGCTGATGTGCTATTTTTACTCAGCAGCTCTCTGTGCTTGCTGCTGCTGTGGCTGGTGCTGCTGTGGCTGCTGCTGTGGCTGCCACTGTGGCCGCTGCTGTGGCTACTGCTGTGGCTGCTGCTGGTGATTTTTCCTTTTTATTTTTAACCATTTCGGCCAGTTGGCTTATATTTTCATCTTGGCGGTTAGACAAGGGGAAGTAGCCATGGAAAGTTGTGAGCCCGCCTTCCGGCACCGGGAGTTGCAGCTCGCTCGACTCGACTCTGCTGAGTGAAGAGAACCCACACCTTGATCTGGTGAGCTGCGTTGTGGGGATTTTGCCGTCAGAGATGTGCGACTGCTGGGCTCGAACCCGCAACCTCTCGGGTCGCAGGCAAGTGCATTGCCCAATGTACTTCCGGGACCCAATTTACTTCCGGGACCCAATTTACTACCGGGACCCAGTGTGCTACCGGGACCCAATGTACTACCGGAGAGCCCCATGGTGATGGTCCTGCTGTGGCTGCTGCTGCTGTGGCTGCTGGTGATGGTGCTGCCGGTGATGGTGCTGTTGGTGATGGTGCTGCTGGTGATGCTACTGCTGGGGAAGCTGCTGTTGGTGATGGTGCTGCTGGTGATGGTGCTGCTGTGGCTGCTACTGTGGCTGCTGCTGGTGATGGTGCTGCTGGTGATGGTGCTGCTGGTGATGCTACTGCTGGTGATGCTGCTGCTGGTGATGCTGCTGCTGGTGATGCTACTGCTGGGGAAGCTGCTGTTGGTGATGGTGCTGCTGGTGATGGTGCTGCTGGTGATGCTACTGCTGGTGATGCTGCTGCTGGTGATGGTGCTGCTGGTGATGGTGCTGCTGGTGATGGTGCTGCTGGTGATAGTGCTGCTGGTGATGGTGCTGCTGGGGAAGCTGCTGGTGGTGATGGTGATGGTGCTGGTGCTGCTGCTGGTGCTGCTGCTGTGGCTGATGATGATTGCTGCTGCTGCTGCTGCTGCTGCTGAGGCTGCTGTTGCGGTGGCTGCTGTTGCGGTGGCTGCTGTTGCTGTGGCTGCTGAGGCTGCAGTTGCGGTGGCTGTTGTTGCGGTGGCTGATGTTGCCATGGCTGCTGTTGCTGTTGCTGTGGCTGCTGTTGCGGTGGCTGCTGTTGCGATGGCTGCTGTTGCTGAGGCTGCTGTTGCGATGGCTGATGTTGCGGTGGCTGCTGTTGCGATGGCTGCTGTTGCGGTGGCTGCTGTTGCGGTGGCTGCTGTTGCTGTGGCTGCTGATGCGGTGGCTGCTGCCACAAGTCCGTTTCGTCGTCAGTGTAATGGCCAAGCGCGTCCAGCGGCGGTTTGTAGTGACCAGTACCCTGCACTTCATCTTCATTCGGACGTTCCCGCATTCGCCTCCTGTAGTTGCCGCTTTCAAACATGAGCTCGCAGTTCGGTGCCATCATCCAGTAGCTTGTTTTTGTATGTTTTTTCCCCGGCTGATAGAAGTATTTCTGCAGGGACAGGTTATGTCTGATGCTGTTCTTCCAGCCTTTGGACGGTCGCAAGTTGCGATAGTAGGAAAATCGCTTCTCAATGAAGTCGTAGATCTGGGTTAGGGCTAGTTTGCCATCCTTCGATTGGAGAATGGCCATAGCGATGAGAGCTATGTATGAGTAGGGCGGCTTGATGTGCTGATCCTGATCGTCCATGTTCGGCTTGATCGTCTTCAATGTCCGCTCTGGAGTCTTGAGCCTGTTGAGGTTGTAACCTCGCTCGACAAGCTCGTCCATCAGCGTTGGACGAGTGCCGACCAAATGCTGCTGTTGCTGTTGCTGTTGCTGATGTTGCGGTGGCTGCTGTTGCCGTGGCTGCTGTTGCCATGGCTGCTGTTGCCATGGCTGCTGTTGCCGTGGCTGCTGTTGCCGTGGCTGCTGTTCCGGTGGCTGCTGTTGCGGTGGCTGCTGTTGCGGTGGCTGCTGTTGCCGTGGCTGTTGTTGCTGCTGTTGCTGTGGCTGCTGTTGCGGTGGCTGCTGTTGCTGTGGCTGCTGTTGCGATGGCTGCTGTTGCGGTGGCTGCTGTTGCCGTGGCTGCTGTTGCTGCTGTTGCTGTGGCTGCTGTTGCGGTGGCTGCTGTTGCTGTGGCTGCTGTTGCTGCTGTTGCGGTAGCTGCTGTTGCGGTGGCTGCTGTTGCGGTGGCTGCTGTTGCTGTGGCTGCTGTTGCTGTGGCGATGGCTGCTGTTGCTCTGGCTGCTGTTGCGATGGCTGCTGTTGCTGGGGCTGCTGTTGCGGTGGCTGCTGTTGCGGTGGCTGCTGTTGCTGCTGTTGCTGTTGATGCTGTTGCGGTGGATGCTGTTGCCGTGGCTGCTGTTGCTGTGGCTGCTGTTGCTGTGGCTGCTGTTGCTGCTGTTGCGGTGGCTGCTGTTGCTGTGGCTGCTGTTGCTGCTGTTGCGGTGGCTGCTGTTGCTGCTGTTGCGGTGGCTGCTGTTGCTGTGGCTGCTGTTGCTGCTGTTGCGGTGACTGCTGTTGCTGCTGTTGCGGTGGCTGCTGTTGCTGTGGCTGCTGTTGCTGCTGTTGCGGTGACTGCTGTTGCGGTGACTGCTGTTGCGGTGGCTGCTGCCTCAAGACCGTTTCGTTGTCAGTGTAATGGCCAAGCGCGTACGACGACGGGTTATAGTGACCCGTACCCTGCACTTCATCTTCATTTGGACGGTCCCGCTTTCGTCTCCTGTAGTTGCCTTTTTCAAACATGCGCTCGCAGTTCGTTGCCAGCATCCAGTAGCTTCCTCTTGAAAAAAATTTCTCCGGCTGATAGAAGTATTTGCTCATTGACAGGTAATGTCTGACGTTGGTCTTCCAGCCTTTGGACGGTCGCAAGTTGCGATAGTAGGAAAATCGCTTCTCAATGAAGTCGTAGATCTGAGCAATGGTTAGTTTGCCATCCTTCGATTGGAGAATGGCCATAGCGATGAGAGCTATGTATGAGTAGGGTGGCCTGATGTTCTGATCCTGATCGTCCATGTTCGGCTTGATCGTCTGCAATGTCCGCTCTGGAGTCTTGAGCCTGTTGAGGTCGTAACCTTGCTCGACAAGCTCGTCCATCAGCGTCGGACGAGTGCCGACCAAATGCGGTGCCACCGGACTCTCCATTGCTCTGCCAGCGGCGTTGATTCCGGCTTCCTGGTCAACTCTGCTTTCTGAGTATTGGACGACCTGCTTGCTGCCGGCTGCACCAATACAGTTGAACAGGCAGGCGATTAGCTCTGGCAATCCCGTCAGAGCAAGATAACTGGAGTGCTGGGATGATGAGCCTGAGCCAGACTGGAACTGAGATCCAATTCATTCTACCCTGCTGGATTTATGCTAAACTGAAGCGGATCAGCTGATCCTGTTACAAGCAACCTGTTTTCGCCTCCCGCTGTCGTGGGAGGGACGAAGAGCTGGCGATAGCGGCCGGACATAGCGCCCATACACGGCTGGTGACTCCGTGAGGGTTTTGATAGATTCCTGTTTGGGTCCTCCGACGCTTGTAAGCGGACACTCCGTGCTACCTGCGCCGGCGCTGCAGCCTAGCCGTCATCACCACTAACTCGCGATGCGTGCGCGTGTGTGGGTTCGTTTACTTGCGAACCACTCGGGCTTTGCCTTGCATTCATGCATGCCGTGCCCACAAATCACACATCCACTCTGCTTGCCAGGTGGACCTGCGTGGAGGGACCGTGAAGTGTGCATGCCTTGGCAGACCTACACAACAGCCTACAGCCTTTGCATGAGCTGTGGTGTTGTTGTAGCATTGTGGTTACCGGGTGACCACCTTCCTGTTTATACATGCAATGGATGGATGTACAATCATGTACATGTATGACTCCCAGTTGCGCATATCACGGTAGATCTACACTACGGACCAGAGATCCACGCAAATGCAATTCTTTGTGGTTGATCTAGCAAGAGTAAAAATTAATAGGCTCGGCTCCCTGGGAGCTTATGTACTCTTGCATGTCAGTACTGGTCGGGTTATTACATCGTTAGTGGTATGGTACATGACATCAGTGTACTATTCTACACCAAGTACAGACAGTGCTGGCAACTGAAATCCGAAAACCTGAGCGGTGCGCTCAAATCGAAAAGACCCAACACGGGATGGTAACACTACATTGTACGTAACAGAGACCGCTAGAACGTGAACCCACCGCTCAGGGGGTAGGATTTCAGTTGCCAGCACTGTACCACTAGTAGCTTGGCAAGACTCACTATCCGATGGAAATCGAACGTTCCGCAACCAGAATCCGTTCGGTTTCGGATACAGTCATGTACATTAAATTTTGTACTAGTACTTGGGCTGGGTGGTAACAGTGCAGATCTGCTTCGTGTTAGAAGCTCCACGCGTCTCTTGACTCAGAGATGACGCCGCTGACTGCTGGGCGTAGCAAGACCGGCTTGTCCACACGAACCCGCTAAGTGGCTGGTCTCCTACTACTACTAGTCCTAGTTCGGAATGACCCCTATCTCTGGCAAACCGGCAGCAGTGGCCGGGTAGGACTACAGTCAACTTCGCTTATAACGACACTCGGCGGGGAATCAGAAAAGTGTCCTTTTCGCGAAGTGTCGTTATTCCCGAAGTCTCATTTATATATGTATTACAGTTGGATGGGACTTTGCTCTGGGCATGGAAATTCTGTCGTTATTCGCGAAATGTCGTTATATCCGCAGTCGTTATTAGCGAAGTTGTATACTACACTACACGTGACAGTAGTGTTAGACTACGATTGTGCAAAATCTGCTTTCTATCGACCACTAAAGTCTCCTTTGTAGGTAAATGCGGAAGGTGTAGGAAAGATGTGACCTCCAGGTGCGTGCGCTGCATGCAGCATTCGTTTACCCGCGAGCTTGTAGCTGGCTGCGACGCGACGGCAACACGAGAACACCCAGACTTCGGAGGTGCAATACTAGTACTAGTAGACAAAAATGGGGCGAGGAAAGGTGTTGGTGCTCATATTGATGTGGCCTGGTTCGAGTCCTGATGGTGACAATCACTAATGACATTATTGCTTCAGATGTTCTCCCTTCCAACGCCTTCATCTGATGAATTGAAGAAGTACTGTTTTCTCTTTTCGATATCGATTTCTAGCATGCATGGACACCAGATATGATATTGGCATAGGAGTACTTTGTCGTGGTTATGGCCACTTGAAAGTACGAAAAACACAATTTTCCGAACTTTCAAGCTCCATAAGCCGGCACAACAAAGTGAATAAGTACCCCTGCATCTCAAAGCATAATAGTTATGAAGATTTTGCGAGCATAATGCGAGCATCCACGAAAGCATAATTCCATGATTTCTCGAGCATAATCCGCGGAGCCTAATACACACACACGCACGCACGCACGCACGCACGCACGCACACACACACACACACACACACACGCACACACACACGCACACACACACACACACACACACGCACGCACACACACACGCACGCACACACACACACACACGCACACACACACGCACACACACACACACACACGCACACACACACACACACACACGCACGCTATACAGTATTGTTGCAACATGTTCTAAAGCCGTCGGTGCCGGGGATGAAATAATCTCAATTTGAATGATTACCACTGAATGCATGAAATCACGAATCTCCACTACACTGAAGGGAGTGTTCCAATATGAATACTCTAAGTCTTAGTCGTTGTTCATCTCAGGGTAATTCCTGTTGTTACGGCTTTCGACTCGTGACTACTGGGAGGTTAAGCGAGTCAGGTAATGACCGTCCCTGTTTTCTGAGACCGGCAGTACGAGACGATTCCATTTGCTGCTCTGACGCATGCTGTGTTGTCGTCGTACCGCCGGCTTGCGTTCGATGACGAGCGGTGGGTGATGCTTCGCCAGCTCGTTTGCTCGTCTTGATAGGCGGAAGAGAGCTGGTGTGGCCCTGCGCGCTTGGAGTGTGTGCTCCTGCAGTCGATGCTAGCTGCTGGGCCGGCTCGTCCGCTTTGCTCCAGGCGTCCCTGGTTATCTTGTGCAGACGCTGCAGGATCTCCTGTTGGGCTTTCGTGGAGATCATGACCCCTTGGCTGCGACTCTTCAGCTGTTCCTCCTTGGCCAGTTGGTACTTTGACTGAGCACCCACTTGAATCTGCGGGGCTGAGCCACGTCGCTGGGCAGCAGGCAAGGGTGGCAGCTGCTGTGGTGCCTTCTTTGGTTTCTGAATGATGTTGAGCAGTTGAATCAAGGACACCCGCCCCACATGCAGCCAAACACGAACACAAAAACGCATGCATACATTCACACGCGCCCACACACACACACGCACGCGTGAAAATTTTGTATTGTTGGATTATTTTCATCCACTTTACTCCAGATAATATTATTGCACTTCATAAATTAAGTCCCCCCCCCCCCCCGCCCCTTCAGGTTTGAGCTACGGCAATACATTTCTTTTAATATGCCGGCAGTCACATAGGTAGGAAGTCAGACTCGACTGCAAGTCGCACCGCCGCCTTCGTTGCCCTTGAAGTTTAGCATCAAAAGGTGCGACTTGCATCCGGGAAAACACGGTAGCTCGTGTCCATGATCAGCCTCAGGGGCGTCGGAACAGGTGCGGCAGGTGCGGCCAAAATCGCACCAATAATTCCATTTTTAAGAAGAAAAAAGGACCAAAGAGCTACAAGTTGCGCTATAATATCCACTAACACCACCAGTTACTTTACAGTCAGCTCATGCTCTTTGGTAATCGTTCCGTCGTACAGTGGTCCCTCTATAATCCGGCACCATTTGTGCCCCGGAAAATCTGCTGGATTGGGGAGGGTGCTGGATTAACAAATCTGATTTACTGCTGCAATGTGCATGAAGAGGACATTTTGGCTACTGAAAATTGTGCTGGTTTATCGAGAGTGCTGGTTTATAAAGTGCTGGATTAGAGAGGGACGACTGTATATTAATTCTTGGCTCTCCACCTGAGTCTAACAATAAAGTCATCTTGTGACTTTTGAAGCAATGAAATATGGGCCATTTCGGCCCAATTTGCCTAAGATTATCCCGGTAGACGACCCCCGGAGATTGCACCAATGTCGAATACTTTCTGCCAATTTGCCATAGCAACCCAGGCCCTTTAACTTTGCAAGCGCTCTGACTCGATTTCAGTCTCTCTTCTATCATGTAGTCGTTGTAGGCCGTCTTTCTCTCCGTTTATATTGTCTTTCCACCTACCCGTTCCCGTTGTGTCTGGCATAAGTATTTTTTTCACTGCACAACACTTCCAACGCCCCTGTCAGATGCACCAACATGCAACGATACTCACCGTTTCCACGCAGAACTGGAATGGGTTCTTGGAGCCGGCGAGGTACACCTTATTGATCATGTCACTCTGCTGGGCGAGCATGGCTCTGGCGTCCTTGGAGGCATCCTGCAATCGTGGCATGAACAGGAGAGAGCGAGAGAGCGAGAGAGCGAGAGAGAGAGAGAGAGAGAGAGAGAGAGAGAGAGAGAGAGAGAGAGAGAGAGAGAGAGAGAAGAGAGAGAGAGAGAGAGAGAGAGAGAGAGAGAAAGAGTGAGAGAGAGAGTGTGTGTGAGAGAGAGAGTGAGTGAGAGAGAGAGAGAGAGAGAGAGAGAGAGAGAGAGAGAGAGTGAGAAAGAGAGAGCACGAGAAAGGCGGGTGAGGAGACATACAGATATACAGGCAGACGGATGGAAGGACGGACAGACAGACAAGAGTTGGTTGGGATGACCATAGCAATGACACAATTTCGATGAAAGTAAAGTGAGAGCACTCATGCCACGAGAACAATGGAACAATGGAACAATGGAACAATATTTGAAGATTTGAAGGTCGTTTTCATGTGAGAATCATCAGATATTAGGCTTCTTGCCTCCACGCCAACATTTTGATGACAAAATCATCTGCATTATATGCTGTCAAAAGCACCAATACACTAGACACCATAGCTCAGTGGTTGGAGCATTTCTGGCCTCAAACAAAGGTCCCTGCTTCGAGTCCTGGTGGTGATTGCCTAATTTTTCTTCAGACTTTTACCGTTTGCATTCCCTCGCCTAGTGGATATAACAAGAGCGCAATTGAATATGTTACTGACTTGTCAGTTTGAGCAATCTAGCAAGGTACGTTCGGGCCTGGTTTAAATCTGGCTTTGGAAATTCTATTTTTCATTGCCATCACGTTCGGCCTCATTTTCTCTGTGCTGCGCTGATGAGTCCACAAAGGATGAAACAGTTCTGTCCGCAGGTTAACATTTTTCGTACATGTTATCGTTCCAACGTACCTGTAACGTGCGTATGGTTTCTCTTTGCATGATGAGCTCGCTCTCCAGATCACGTATGGCTGCCAAGTCTTCGGGCCTTGGCGGTCGATTCTCCAGCGCCTCGGCGGATTCCTTTAGCCTGTAAATCGTACAGGTAACACACAGACACAATACACTTGAACTCGTACTTGAACTGGAACGCTGCCATGACTGACAACGCGAGCTTACCCGGAAGAGGGAGAGAGAGATTAAAAAGGAATTTTAGAAAGATGACTCACTCGGCTATTGAACCGCACAACGGAAGACACCCCTGAAATCCGCAAACTCTGGCTGGACTTGGAAATGATCCCACTTATGGTCACACACACACACACACACACATATGCAGACACAACAGCGGAGAAAGAGTAATAGAGAGAAATACACACACACACACACACACACACACGCACACACACACACACACACACACACACACACACACACACACACACACACACACACACACATAGAAAGAGAGAAGAGAGAGAGAGAGAGAGAGAGAGAGAGAGAGAGAGAGAGAGAGAGAGAGAGAGAGAGAGAGAGAGAGAGAGAGAGAGAGAGAGAGCATGCCCCTGACAAGACATCATCCAAATCAATTACTAACAGCACTTCCTTACTCTTCTTCCAGCTTGTAAACGGAAGCTTTCCAGGTCTCCTGCTCCGCCTGAACCCGCTGTGAGACTTTTTGGAGGCGCACGCGATACATTTCACTCGCGGCGGTCATTTCCTGTTTGTGCTCTGACTTCAATGATGCATACATATCTCTGCACACAAGAAGAAGAACTCAGAGGGTGAGCCAAGGAAATTGTAAATTGGAAAACACGGATAACTGTGGGGCACAAGCTATGCGTTTGATTTCACCAACCAAACCAGATTTTAAATGCAGTGAACCTCGTTAAGAAGAACACTGATAAGACAAACTTTCGCTTAAGAAGAACTAGAATTCCAAGCGCTATTGGATTCATCACTGTGTATTCACTGGGTAAGACATATGGATAAGAAGAACTCCCGTTATCGCGAATAAATACCGCCGGTCCCTTGGTGTTCGTCCTAAAGAGGTTCGACTGTAGTCAGATGTGCACACTTTAGCACCGGACTGACGACTAGTACAGAGACGTTCCATGGCTTGAAAGTGAGCTTGAGCGCTGCTCGATTGCTGGATAGCGCGAGCCTTCCAACTTGGAAGGTTCATGTTTCCCTAGTACTCCTTTGTCAGTCTGACCGGGGGTACTTTGTGCACATCCGACTGTTCAAGATCTGGTTTAGTTTGTGGACTCCAGTGCGTCCATGGAGCTATGAAGCCGAGACCTCTGGTCGGCGGAGCTTAATGGGCCCCACCACCACACTCCATTACTCACCCCAGTGTCTGGAGATATGTGGATTTTGTAGAGAGAAAAAAATCCAACCCAAGACTTGTGCCCCACCGGTTCCTTGTTTTCAATTTTAGGGAATCCGTTCGGACGCTTCCGGCAGGCTTATCAGGAAGTCAGTTGCCATAATTATTGTGCACAAATACACTTGAGTTTGACAGTTTCTGCGTCCATCCAGGCTACTGCTCACAGGACAGCAAGCAGTGCAGTGACCGGCGCTGAACTTACTCATGCACAAGCCATGGCCGCATTCCTTTTGCAGCGACGACACGTTGCCTTGCAAACGGAATGCGGCCATGGTGTATGCGTACGTGACATTAAACACATTACATCTACTTACTCCAAGCTGTCCAGCTTCTCCTGTCTGATAGTGTCGACACTCTCGTTCAATGCTCTGATCTCCTCCTTCAGTTTCTCAGCTGCCTGCGTGGACTGAGCAAGGTCGTTGCCGAGGGCTTGGATCTTTTCTAGCCGCTGCTCGCTCTCCATTTTGGCTGCATTTGTTGCTGTGCATGCTTCCAGTACCTATCAGAAGAGGAATGGAATAGCGTAATGTTGCGTGTTTAAAAAAAAATTAAAATGTCACGGTCCGCGTGAGACTCGGCTGGTAGCCGAGTTTTCCGGATCCGTAGGAACGCCGCCACTCTCTAGGATCAAGGCGCAGATGCAGCTCCTAAGCGGTGGGAGGTGTGTTATAACTGGGCTTATTTCCGTGGAAGTTGACGTCAATGCTAGGCTTCTATTCACATCAGGCTTCTATACAAGACAGGTATTTCTATGCGTGTCAACACTAAAACCAGGCTTATGTGCCGATAGTTTATCTTGAAAATCAGGCTTGTAATCAGAACAGGTTTCTGTTTGAGACAGGCTTTTATGCAATATACAACCGTAGTCGAGGAAGACAAGGAAAGCAGACTGATGGGAGGAAGATAGAATGCAAGGAAGGAAACAACAAAAACCGTGAGGAAAGCGCACAACGACTTTTATACTAGCGCAAACAAGAGCAAGATAGTCACGACAAGCATGTGTACAGATGCACACACACATGCACACACACACACACACACACACACACACATGCACACACACACACACACACACACACACACACACACACAGTCATGTACACACACACACACACACACACACACACACAATGGGTGTGTGCGAGAAAGACTGTGAGACAGAAAACAACCGAGAAAATGAACACGATGCGACGGCGGTTGGTAGAGGAAAAGGAAGCTGCAGGTGAACTGTACCTTTTCCATAAGATCAGTTTTCTCCTGTTCTTGTCTGTGGGTCTGTTCTCGCATGCTCTCGGAATACATCCTTTCCAGAGTGTCCCTCTCCTCGTTCCTCTTCTGTTCATGGTGTGACTGTACTCTCTCTGCAGAGCACAATGTATATACCACACACACATACAACGTCAAGAACAGGGCTGCAGGGTGAAATCCGACCCCGTGTCCCAGCTCTACAAACTGGGCACGCCACACAATCAATAATATAATGTGTACAGGCGCGTCGGAACCGGTGCGGCAGGTGCGGCAAAATTTTTTCTGTAATTTCTGAAGTAATGAAATCTGGGCTTTTTGGGCCCAATTTTCGTAGAATTTCCTGGGAGAGGGCCCCCGGAACCCCCCCCCCCCCCGACTCCATGGTCGTAGCAATGTTGAATAGCTTCCGGCGCCCCCTGGTGTACCATGTACAGTAAAAGCAGAAATTTTCGGTGGTGTAATTTTTCAGTATTCTCCAAAATCGGCGGTTCGGTGGAGGGAAATATTCGGTAAACCCGTTTTCCACGTAAGTGTACAAGTACCGAAATTTTCGGTGAGTTTTTTTATTTTACGTAAAAATTTTCGGCACTGAAGTTACCGAAAATAGAACACCACCGGAAATTTCCGCTTTTACGGTATGCGGGAACTGCACCGTAACCATGGACACGCGGTATATGAGCAGTGGGCACTCGACGGTGCACAGCACGACAGTGTAGCAACGGTAAAGGTAGTTCGGAGTCAATTCTGACCATAGGAGTATCAGAGGTTAACCCTTTGCCGGTCTAACTCAATGTATGTGAGGGGTGGTCACGCAAATACATGTACACACAACCAGCAATAACTCAAGAACCATGTGATGTAGGTATGGGTAAACCATATATTTTCAAAATCTGTATGCCTGAACGCGTCCAGAAAATTCAAATATGACTAGGTCTAGGCAAGGATAGGGCCCATGGTAGCCCTTCAAGTTGAGAGAAAATACAATTGCAAATGAAATACACGAATATCACAGCACGAAGGGCATACCAAGGTCGTGATGGAGCTGAAGTCGTACGATAAACAATCAGGTAAGGGCTACGTCTTTACAAGAAATGTAGGCTCTCTACAATACCGCCATTGAGCACCAACACCTCGCCATCGGCGATACGCCAGCAGCAGCAATTCCCATTCCACGATATCGCAGTTTCGGTTTGTTCATCTCAGCGCTGCTCGCGTCAGATTCACTCTCGCTCAGATGAGTACTCAGGCGCGAGCTTGCGCATGCCGTGATTGTCACGGCCAGGCGAATCAGCTGATCGCACCTGACGAGTCCTTGTGACAGTCGCTGTCGCCGTGTCGGCAGCAAGAAGGCTTCCTCTCTGTTTGGAGAATTTTGTTTCTTCATTCGTGGACGATATATTTTTGAACTAGCAGGACTCAACGGAGCTCTTTTCTCAACACACTACACTGCAAACCTCCCGGCACATCCGGCCTGGACTGGTGATGTTACTGCTCTCAGAACGCTTGTCAAACACGGCCCCAAGAGATGCACTCGCATTCTTGAAATGCGCGCATGGCGGATGGTCGTCTTTTCCAATTTCAACAAACTTCAGTTGATCGATACGGCAAAAATTTGTATCGTAAGCATGGTTATTTTGCACATCGTCAGAAAGCCTTGGACCTCAGCTACGCGTAGAGCGCCATTTTAGCTGTCTCCTAGCAACAAGACCTCAAAAAAATGAGGGCCAAACGTACCGATACTATAGTATCGGTACGCTTATGGTAGACCGGTAAAGGGTTAAGGACCTCCTGTTTCAGCAAGATTCCTATCCGACCTACCGCTTACAAGTAGGGGTCAAAGGGGTGTACCGGGTACCCGGGTACCCGACCGGTAATCTCAGGTACCGTTAGTAAAAGGGTACCCGTTTGGATTTTGATGAACCAGTCAGTACGAAGCAACACTCCTGGGATCGTGTATTCCAGGCGGGCGTCAATTATTTACAACTCCACGCTGGATGTCTGCATTGTTGTTGCATTTTCGCACCTAGTAGATCTACTCCTGCGACTATCAGACACCAATTGATTTGCGAATCACAATTTGATATCAAAATGCAACCCGAGAACAGATTAATTAAAATCTTGATTTATGTGAACATTGCGCAAAAACTTAAACATGGCTGCTAAAGGGTACCCGTTAACCCGCCCGTTAAGAAAATTACCCGTTCGTTAGTTAAAGGTACACCCGTTTGACCCCTACTTACAAGCATCACCCACTTTTTTGCAATGTTCTAAGTTATTGGAGCACGGAACGCTCAACTGACATTCAGTGTCCTGCAACCCTGAATGCAAAGGCAGGGGACAGTTTGGGGAACTTCATCGCACTGGCCACAAAAGGTCATTCTAGAGCAACCCTTTTATTGCGAAGGCTGGGGGACAGTTCGGGGAACACCATTTCAGTGGCCAACCATAGGGCAAGCCGTTCCACAGCAACCCTGAATGCTAGTAAGTACTTGGAGGTTGGAGGTACAATAAAACCTGTAACTAAAGACCACCGTGACTAGCGACCAGCCTGGTACTACGGACCACTTTGCCTGGCACGGACGGTCTCATTATTATTCATATATTATTATGGTTGTGCGGTGCCCACCTCTAACTAAGGACCCCCTGCCACTAAAGACCGCTTTCTCTGGCCCCAAGGGGTGGTCGTTAGTCACATGTTTACTGTATGCTATATGTAACACCGAAGCAATCGCAGCATGACCTTGGTAACCATTCACTCCATGAGAATCCGCAGTGACTCACCCAGTTCCAACTCAAGCTGGCGAGCCGCCTGTTTGGCGGCGGTTTCAATCGCAAGCTGCCTGTCCTGTTCCAGGTGATGTCGCAGGCCCGCCTCTGCCTCTTGCCTTTCTCGGACCTCGCATCGTTGCGCCTCTTCACGCCTCTCTAGCTGCTCCTGGTCAGCAGAAACAGTCCAACGAGTGGATTAGGCGGTATGCATCTAAGATGGCCGTCACCTTTTTGCGGGGCAAGTCACCCCATACTTGGCAGGTACAACCCGTTATAGTACATTAAGGTCATACTCATAAAATTTAATTTTATGAGTATGACCTCACAAAGTTCATGATCTTTTATGCAGAGTTGGTATGACAGTGTGTACGGTTGTAGTGGACTTGCCATGCAAAACATAACGGCGGGAAATGGATGCATACGTCCAATTGTTTCATTTCGATAATGGGATTAAATTATCAGGATTGGGGTTGGAGTGTGGCCGCAATAATCGTCTTGGGTGTACAGGTTTGTCCTCAGAATACTGTGAAAGAAATCTCATAGCTACACTACGGGAAAGAGATATAAATAGACATGGAAAGAAGGAGAGAGAGAGACTGAGAAATGGAAAGAGAGAAAAGGAGAGACAGAGACGGAGAGGTAGATACTCCATCTGCGGAAAGAACTGTTTCGTCCTTTGTGGACTCATCAGCGCAGCACAGAGGAAATGTGGCTGAACCTGATACAATGAAAAATAAATTTTCCACACCCAGATTTAAACCAGGCCCGAACGTACCTTGCCAGAGTGCTCAAACTGACAAGTCAGTGAGCTCTGCATAACGCAAACAGCAAAGGCACTACCCCACACAAGAGTGCTCAACTGCTACATGAGCAGGGGCGAGATACTCAATCTGCGGACAGAACTGTTTCGTCCTTGGTGGAGTCATCAGCGCAGCACAGAGAAAATGAAGCCAAACCTGATAGCAATGAAAAATAATTTTTCCAAAGCCATGAGGTAGATACCCTTATAGCTAAACACTACAGTGACTTTCTAATCATCTTTTTTTCTACATCAAAAAGGTAACAGCCGTGGCATGAACAAAAGTGATCGGTTGATTACGAGGGATTTACTGATGTGGATCTGGATCAGGGATTTGATTGATCGGGATTCGTATCTAACCAAACGCTCACCGCTGTCGCATAATAGCAATTTTTCACACTGTTGGAACACCGAACAATCGACTGACCTTCAGCTTGTTGAGTTCTGCAGTGAGCCGCTGATTCAGCTCTTCGTATCGCTTGTTGGCCGCAGCTAGCTCACTCGTCATTTGCCGATCTCTAGTCATGAGCCGTTTCGATGCGGTGGTGAGATCTTCCTGTGTCTGCTTGCAGGCTTGTTTGGCTTCCGTGAGAGCCGCCTGCAGAGTCTTGACTTCAGTTTTCTGGAGGGGCGGAGGCAGGGTGTGTACACAGAATGCACACAGAACAAACGCGCGCACACACGATAGCAATACAATCAAATATTACCGGGCACGATGTGAGCGACTTTTAGTGGAAATATTACTACTTTTTGGCCAGGTTTAGTTGAAATAGTGACTTCATGTCCCAGATCTCTGGCCCTTTCCCTATCAAAATGTACATGACTCAGAGTTAGACAAAGTGTCTGAGGTCCTTGCTGCAAATAGTAATCAATGCCGTAACAAGGGCAGAGCGTATTACACAAGGCAGAACAACAGAGACCAAAAAGCTTTCTCGTTACTCCGCAGTTTCGGGTTCAAAAACACTCATCAGAGATTCAGAGTTACGGACATTTCCAAGTTAGGGGCAGTGCCAGGTTCCATACCGCTCGGATGAGATATGAGTGTGCCAGGACTTACGCAGGCTTCGGACTCCTCACGCCGCGTCGCTTCCAACGTCTGCCTTTCCTCCCGCAGCATGTCGAGCTGTTGGGCGTGAAGCTCGGTCATCTGTGCCACGGCGCTCCGGTGGACCGTGTCTTGGTTTGACTCAAACTCGGAGCGCAGCCGTCCGCATTCATCCCTGCACAAGACAACCACAATATCGCTCTGAAGTCAGCACACAACCTTTGCGGCCCATGGCCCGGACCGTCAGAAGCAGTATTTGATTGGTCCGGCAATAACATGGCCTTTCATACAGTTTGAAATTGGGGTGTTGAGCCAATAATAAATGTAGTTGTTGCACTTTCTGACTGTATATAGTATCTAGTTACAGTGGTGGAGAGTTACTCTTAACTCGTTTCCATGTCCTTTTTCCTTTCTACTTTCATACAGTTGTTGTGTGATAGTGCAGGTCACAATACACATGCCCTCCACAGGAGCAAACATGTGTTAGTGGCCATGACGTTGGTCCGGTGATAACCTGACCAACCGGACCGGGTCCGGCAGCCCTGTTGGCTACACCACTCCAATAGATCTCTTCCGGATTTTCACAAACCAGGGCATCACAAGGGATCTCTTATGATACCTTCATGGGTGAGCATTCGGAAGAGATCTATTGCAGTGGACATATCCAAGGACAGAAGAATGTTTACACTGGCTCCAATCTGGTTAAAATGGAGCAGCAAAAGGGAGGTGCGACCACTAGGCCGACTTGAGGTCTCGGCTTGATGGTGTACTAACAATAGAAAGAGCACACAGGATGCATGTTACATTTGCACGAGGTGTTTATTTCTCACAGCCCAAACCATTCTAGCATTCACCGGTGCTGATGCAGCACGTTATGTCAGAAAGCAGTGGTTTTCTCCGTGAGCGAGAAAAACACACAGCGCGGTAAGTACTCACGCTAGACGTTTCGTCCACTGGTCCGCCAGGCGGGCATTCTGCTTCGCCAGCGCGGTCTTGTGTTCCTGCTCCAACGCCCTTGTCTTGGACTCGTTCTCTTGTCTAGCAGCCATCAGTTCAAGCTGCAGAAAACAGGGGAAAACAAGTACGAGAACTTGTCAGTGTCTAACTCCTCCCCAAGCGTTCATTTGAGAAGCAAATTTAGCATCCCTCGCACTTTTTGCCCCAATATGAACCAACCTTTAGTGCATTACCGGTCAAATTCCGCGTTCCACTATACCAAGGGCTCTGTCTGCATGCATTGGAGGAGGCGAGGCTTCCACCGGTAGTGCACCAAAACGTTGGCTCACTTTGGAGCAAAGTATGAAAGGCATTCCAAAGTGGTCAAAATCGCCGACGGCAGAGCTCATTTCTTCACTTCCCGAGTTCACTCGCATGCCCGGCTCGGCCCTATGCAGGCGAGTACTGGCGCCTCTCTGGCACAAGCTGTATAGAGTATAGAGTGTGCAGTGGTCACTTTGCTTCCAGAGGCAGCTCGAGTTCAGAGACCGCTGCTGAGAAAATGAGAAGAGGCGTATTCGTCAGCACCCCCCCCCCCCCCTCTTCCCCCCTCCTCATCGTGCTAATTGGTTTTAGTCCGTGGAGGCTGGCATGCTATGGATGCATTACAGTCAAGCATTTTGTGCACTCTTCCGGAATGAGAATGGGGGGAGAGGGGTTTGAGGGGATCCCCCTGGACTCGGTGGACAAATAATTACATAGACCATCTACAGCACAGCTCGTGTACTTGGTCATTTTCACTATAAACGTTTGCACATGACAAGCATCGGTGTTGCCATACCTCCAGCTTCTTGACGTCCTTGCTCGCAGCCACTTTGTGCGCTCTCAGATCCGCCAACTCCGAAGCTGCTCTTGCCAGGTTGGTGCGGACAGCAGCCAGCTCGTCAGAGGTCGTGCTGAGGTTGTCTCGTTGCTCCTCCATGGCTTTGCCCTGCGCCTGGAAATCCGCTTCTAGTTTCGTAAGCCTGGCTTGCGCTTGCGATGCTACTTTCTCCGATTCTTGACATTTCGATCTAAGATCTGTGACAGTTCGGTGTGATTTTGCTTCAACAGCAGCAAATTTGGCAGTGAATTCGTCCTCCCGTAATTTAAGTGCATCCGCATGCTGCCGCTTGAGCTGCTCCACGTCAGCCCCGTGCTTTTTCCGGCGTGTGTCCAGCTCTCGTGCTATCCGCTCCTCGGCCTGGCCTTCGGCCTGCTTGAGACGACGGGCGAGGCGCTCCTCGAACTCTTGCTCCTTTCTGGCGTGCGAGGCACGCAGGTCTTGTGCTTCGGTTGCCAGCTGTGCTTTGAGCTCCGTCTGACGTTTGGTCAGCGTCTGGTTTTCCTGCAAGAGTGCAAATATAAATAATGGTACAGAAGTGTGTGGGTACAGTGAGGGCCATTAGCATGCATGAAGCATGAACACACCGGTAGTACAATGACAGACAGTACAGTGTCTATAATGAAATGTCACGGTTTGCGTGAGGCTCGATTGGACCGAGTTTTTGCATCGGTGGGAACGCCACCACACTCGAGGATCAGGGCGCTGATGCAGCTCCTAAAGCGGTGGGTGGTGTGTAGACCAGACCCACCGCTAAAGTGGTCAGAGACCGAAAATCCCATTCACTGCATCCATGGTTCCCTCGTGGAAGTGCACATATGGCAGTGCATAGTCAATACACAGAACCATCGTGCAAAAGAGAAAGTTGCAACGCGTTACCAGATCCATAACAAGCACACAGGATGCAGTCAAATCAACTCGAACACCCCATATAACTACGATAAATATTGCGCTAAAATTCTGGTAGAAAAGCTAATCCGAATACTAGTACATATGTATGGCTAATGCCGCGCCTGGAACATGTGAGGGCTGGAGGGGGAGGGGGCTAACCTACCTTGACAAGATGTGTTAAGCGCGTGTTCAGCTGGTCGGTGGCCTGGTCTTGCGACATCTCCAGCTGGGCACGCTGTTTCTCCAGCTCCAGGCAGTGGGCATTGACGCGTGCCAGCTCGGCATTCTGCGTCTTGACGACGGAGCGCAGCTGTATGCACTCACCCTGCAGGCTACCCAGTTCAGCTGTGCATGTACAGACACGCAACGGAGAATACAACATCAGATATTTAAAGCGGATGGAGAGCCAAGGATAAATTTATAGCAAAGAAACAGCAGTTTTCAAGTAACTGGTGGTGTTGGTGGACATTATAGCGTAACTTGTAAGTAGTTTTTTTATCCTTTCCTTTGCTATAAATAAGTTATTCGCTTTCTTCAAACCTTCATCTCAACACCAAACAGAACCCAATAGCCATAATGTAGAAGCAAAGAACACGCTATTTCCAGAAAGCTCAATTCTTTTCCAATTTCTTGCACTGTATCGGAGTCTGACCAGACCCAGGTACCTTGCACGACAATGTTAGGCGGGTAGAAATATTGAAATTCGACATTGCCGTGCTTTTTGTCCGCCCACACCTTCAACTATGGGCCCATGTACCACACCATGTGCAATAAATGGTCAAGGACAAGGTGTAGAATAGGAAAAACAGCATCGAGGGACGCATACAGGAATACAGGACCCAATCGCATTCACCACTGCCCCCTCCCCCTCCCCAATGAAATTGCTGCTCCTGTGGGTGGCTAAATTAGGGTGGATCTGATGCAGGTTCATCTAGTATGATGGATTACACGATAGATAATCTATAACTGGGAGTAGCCCATTGGTCAATAGGCACATGTAGCTGTATGTATGCTTTGAATAGAAAGAATATGGGCCGTGAAACCAATGAAGGTAGCATGTGCAAAATACAACGTCAAGCAACACAGCCAAACGGAAATGGAATCGACCATTACAGGGGCGTAGGAGGGGTTTTGGAAGTGGTATGACAAAAAGTCGGCGCGGCCAAAGGCCATGTTGGAGGGGGTCCGGGGACGTCCCCCGGGAAAATTTTGTAAAAAAGACATTAAAAAAGACACAAAATCCTGCGTTCTGGGACTGTACAATGTGCAGTCGAGTACAGTCAGCACTCAGTACGACTGCAGATGCATGGCAGATCTACGAGTACGGGTCTAGAAAAAGGTCAAAGTCTGATGCACATACATGTATGCATCGATGGATCCTGATTTTTTTATTACGGTTTTGCACATTCCGGACCAGACCACAATTTTCAAAAAGTGGCACGGCCATGGTCGTACCAGTCGTAGCGGGTGCTTGCTACACCCCTGCATTATGTAGGATACGATTGTGTACCCACCAACCGAAGTAGCTGGCAAAAACACACAGATGTGTACCTGTGTGCGCACGCACACACACACACACGCACACACATGTACTCACACGTACTCACACCACCCCCCCCCCCCCACACACACACAAACACACGCACTGTACCTGCTCGTTTGCGGCCGTCTTCTTCATGTGAGCGGTTAGTGACCTGTAGTATGTTGGATGACGCTTTCAGATCCGCGTTGTCCTTCTCCAGCTCAGCCTGTTCGTGCTGTGCTGCCGAGAGCTCTTTCTGTAGATGCAGGATGCGGTTGTCCTTTTCGGCCAAGTCTGCCGAGAGCTGCGCTGTGTCACGACAGCCTTGACCATGGGCCGTGACTACCTCTTCCAAGTTCGTCTTCAGGCTGGCAATCTCGTCCCGCAGCTTTTGCATTTCTGCAGCTGCGTGCAGCTGTGCGTTGTTGAGTTGTGCTTCGAGGCGGTCCACATTCGTGATCAGTTCGCCATTCTCGGCCGTGACATCCTGCAGCTCCTTGTGCATGGAGTCAATGTCTGATTTGTGCTGTGCACGCAATGCGCCCATCTCTTTGCTCAGTTGTGCTTCGCGTTTTTTTAGCCATGCGGCCGATTCCTCCTCGGCCTTCTTCCGGGTCTTGTTTGCGAGCTGGACCTCCGCGTTGGCCTTGTCGACATCTCTTAGAAGAGACTCGACGTGTGTGTCAAGCTGCGCTTGGTGTGTGGCCGCCCGCCTGGCCTCGCCCTCTGCGTCCTGCAGCTTGAGTTTCAGCGTGCGGTGGGCGGCGTCCGACACATCCAGTGCCAGCTTCATGTTAGCGACGCTTTCCTGAGATTTGCACAGCTGCATGCCGAGTTCCTCGCGCTTGCTCTCTTCCGCTTGCAGTAGCGACGCGGTTTCCTTCAGGGTAGTGATCTGAAGGTTGGAGTCGTGTAGGTTACGTGTGAGATCCTGCATTGCCTGCAACGTTACGAGCACAAGAAAACAATGATTTATAAAAAATGTACATTGTCTCCACTGTTTTACACCGCATGAATCCAGTACGTGTATACACAAAGGTCGATTCAGCTTGTCCTGTTGATTGCGGTTTGATATCAAAAAATCACGGTTTGCGTGAGACTCGGCTGGAGCCCGAGTTTTCGGCATCCGCCTTGGGAACGCCACCACTCTCTATGGATCAAGGCGCAGATGCAAACAAAAAAACAATGTGATATTTAAATTGAAAACACACTTACGAACTTAGAAAACTTAAAAAAAATTTGTACCTCAAAATAGAAAGCAGTGGGGCGTTTTGTATTCCTTGGCTCGCCAACTGAGTTCTTGGGAAAAAATTAGCATTAACATTAAAATTTTACTTTGGTGAATCCCCATGTAGGTCATTGGCCTTCCTACAGTACCCACAATAGCAACGACAAAAAAGAAAACACAACAAAAGACTTTGTCTTCACGAGTTTTAAGGTCTTGAGAGGACCGTGAGTGATGATGGCTGCACCGTGGATTTGGGCGAGCCGTCTTGAAGGTGGCACACTACAATGCCGCTAATCCAATCACTCTGATAAACCAAATCGTCTGTGAAGTGCGTCAGACCTCGACGGCAAAAGGAAAAAAATGCAGTTTGACTCCATGTCAGCGTCAACTGCTTGGGTTTGACGACACTGCGTCCAGCTTCAAACTTGACATAGTGTGACCGTGACCTGATGCATCATCAGCTGGGATGCCCTTGCAAAGCTGCCACACACCGGTATACTGGCTAAAGCAAACCCCCGACACACACACACACACACACACACACACACACACACACACACACACACACACACACACACACACACACACACACACACTAGCGCTGTATACATAGCACCCATAACCGATTCCGCTGACTCACCACCACATCATGATTCGCATAATCTCTAAGGCTCTACACCATTTGACCATTTGACGCCCGTCGCCGGTGGCGATGATAGCGATGCTACAGCAGAAGTCATAGCAACTTGTGCTGGGATTGCACCATTCAACAGCTTGCAAGGCTGAAGAATTCAGTGACCGCCACTATTCAGCCTGGCCTACACCACACAGCTATGAAGTGGCTTTTTCTGGTCAGTGAATGCCTACTTTTTGGTCTTTTTTCATATTTTTCCGCACACACATCACACCACATACTCCGGCATGCACTGGCTGTTGGTAACCACCCCGGCTCTATACATGCACAGTTGAACCTGTGCTTGCTGGGCCCCGTAACAAGCGGAATCCTGTCTGGACCGGACAATTTTCATGCACCAAAGTGTTGTGGAGCGAACGTGCGTCTCTGGATCAAGCGGAATCCCGTCACATCGGGACAGTCGACCGGTTGGTCGGGCCATGGCCAGACCAACCGTTTGGCCACCAATGTGTGTGTTTACTGCTATGGAGGTTTTGTGTATAGTACTATGTATACCCTCCATGTCACACACAAACTGTATGAAAGGCTAGGGTATGGCAGGACCAGTCAAAAAATTAATAATAAAATTGCTTCCACAAGTCCTGGTATGCATTATGTACCTCTAAGGCTCCATGACTATGTTCTCCCTACCTTATCATGTTTAGCCTGGAGAGCATCGATGGCGGTATCATGTTCATACTGGATGCAGGCCACGCGATGGTCGTGGTCCACACGCACTTCGTTCAGCTGAACGATAACGCGCGTCAGCTGCCCGAGCTTCTTGTTGATCAGCGCCTGCGACTCGATGCTCAGGCGGCCCGGTACGAAGTACGCCGTGCTCGGCACACGGCCCGCAACGCCGAGACGCTTCATGGTCTCGAGTGTGCCATCGCTCGTCGACGACGATGCCGGGTGGCGGCCGGTGTTGCTCATGACTGGAGCCGGGGCCAGCGACAGTTCGGTTCACAGAACTAACTACATGTACTGCAAATACTCAGCTCCGAGGCCGGCCGCGACCGCCGGACCGACCCAAACGAGGCGATCGGCACGGGCTGGCCAGGCTTGCCGACTTGGACAGTCGGTAGCGCAGGCGAACACACGACCCAGGCCAACTAACTCACAGTGGAAGGTACATGTAGACGTGTTGCACTGAGCGCACAGTTGAGCCGGCCGCTGGTCTAGATGTGATCGAGCCGAGCGGTAGGTCAACCATTCAATGAGAATCAATGCGACTCCAGTCTAGTCCTGTTTTGTTTGACGGCGTTGGATTTCCGCGTCCTTTCTCGCGCTGGAGTCACGGTTCATCAAGACACTTCATTCAAACATAATCGATTGAGCCGCTTCGATCGGACCTCAAGAAGCGCTCGGAATGAAAAGCTTTGCGGCTGGCCTAGAAGCTGAGACGGCCCCGCATCTCATGAACTGGTCGTGTTCTGTCGCAACAAATCGACGGTGGATTATCCAACTAACTGACGAGTCGACGTTACATTGAAATAGAATGTAGTTCGACTTTGAGCTGGACAGGGGGGCTAGACTGCGGCTCTGGTGGACGGCGATAGGTTAGAGAGGAAGGGCCAGGGATCCAGAGGGCGTATATCCAAGTCACTTATCGCAGTATTATTCAGAATGCCGTACACCTCAAAACACCTACATATAGGCTACAACAATCACCAGCATCCCTTTCCTTGCCAGCCAGCAAGCGACAACAACAAATCAGACCTGTTTGTTACGTTTTGGTGCATGCGTCTCCTTTGATTCGATCGACTGCTACTCGTCTCTACGTCTGCCTGGTCTCGTCTGACTCTGATGGTCGTGTGAAGGCTGAAGGCTGAGTGAAGGTTTTTTGAAAAGTGATAAGCGGGGTGCATGCAGTGCATGTATCCTGTCAGACCGTCAGTCGTCACACTCACAGGCGTCAGTTACTGTTTGTTTGCATTGCATGGTCCACAGACGTAGAGTCGATCAGGGAACTCTTCTCTAGTCTAGTCTAGACTAGGGCTGCGTAATCTCTTACATCACCGCCAAGAGTCCATGACGTGACCGCCGGCCGCATGGTTTCATTGTGCACATGTGATGCGTTGCCCTGGGCGGCGTGTTGCCCGGCCAACGTGACTCAAACTCGGAACCATGGTGACGAGTTAACGGTGAGACAACCCTCGTCCGGATCATGAGAAGAGAGGTCTTTTTTGCGAATTGTGGATAATCGCGACTCGCGAGGTTAAAACTCAAAGTACACGGCAAAGTGGTTACTTGGTCTGAAGATATTGCTGTTATTCGCGATTTGTTGTTATATCCGAGGGTGTTACTTACATGGCTATCCCCTCTCTGCCTTTCACTCATTCACCATCTGCCCGGAATCTCTACTCCACGCAAGAGCTAGTACTGAAGGAGCGAGAGAGTTGTGACTGGCCTGCATTGCAGGATGGAAAAATCATAAAAAATGATCAGTATCGTCACTAGAAGGGTTTTAGCCATCAGGGAGTCGTATGGCTTAATGCTCGCTGTGGTGTAGGGGTAAGCGGATTTTAATGCCGGCATAAATTTTTGCACGATGAAGTCCTTTTCGAGAATGAGCATAAAATGGCATCCAAAAAACAAGGGCAGATGCCCAATGAGGCTGTTATACACACCTGCTATTGAATGAAGGCATAATTGAAGACATAATTGTTGGCATAATCAGGTCCTTTTTTGAGAAGGAGCATAAAATGGCATCCGAAAAACAAGGGCAGATGCCCAATGAGGCTGTTATGTACACAGCTGCTATTGAACTTGAAGGACCATACATAGCGCTTCTTGTCGATTTGGAATAATAATTATTTTAGCAGCCACTATAGGAAATCTCCCAAACATTCAGCGTTTGCTTGTGAATTTGGTAGGCATCTTTCATATTATTGTCCTGTACTTCCACAAATCTCCCAGTCCACATCATGACAATGGTCTGAGTCCTTTTTTCATGATGATAATCTGTTCTTTTGGTCTTTTTGGTGAAGCATAATAAAAGCATAGTTCCTGAGAGCATCCGCTAGAACATAATCCGGTCATTTCCGAGCATAGTCCGCTTGCCCCTACCGTGGTGGGACGGTAGGATTGCGAAGCTTTCTTCCAGGTATGTATACTATATCTATCAACTGAATGACCGATATCACTCTCTGTAGCAACCTCTCATACACTATGGAATTGTACATTATAATTATACAATATTTCCGAAACAAAACGCCACGGCTTTCGATCCCGTCTCATCAATCATCATGAGACTCTCATAGGGAACTCGGATGGTAAGCTAATGTATTCATGGATACGATAAAGGGCAACATGCTATGACTAACTGTCTTGTGTGTACCAATGACTATGTAACCAGATCTTATGCAGTCAGAGCGTGCGACAATAGGGCACAACATCAAGCGTACATAACGGGGATCGTGTACTCATGAC
Organism: Sycon ciliatum; assembly: GCF_964019385.1. NCBI lineage: Eukaryota > Metazoa > Porifera > Calcarea > Leucosolenida > Sycettidae > Sycon > Sycon ciliatum. Next base: position 27,070,839 of record NC_088655.1, on the reverse strand, counting down.
AGCATTGATTGGGAGTATTGAGACATTCAGCGACGTGACGCTCGTAGATGTGTTGGAGCTGCAGTTGTCATGCAGGTGTTGCTGAATACCTCACTAGATCTACTCCCTGTTAGTTTTGTGGCTTGTGGTCGCTTGTAGTCGCAGGGGCGGGCCGGACTAGGCCTTGGCGGATAATGCCGGCAGAATAATTGGCAGAAGTCGGAACTTTTTCTGGTACGTTTCATGCATGTTTGGTGTGTGGATAACGAAATGGAGCAAAATTCGAGGAATTGCACGTCATAAGGTTTGTATGGTTCTGCCAATTTCACTCGGTTTCTAGCAGAAACTGCCAAGGGTTGCGAGGCCTCTCTGACTGTACTGGTATTATAATCATAATTACCGTTACATTGGTGGACGATTAGTCATAACTCGAAACATGTTGTCCTTCCTCTTGGATGACTAAGACTAAAAGTCAGTGTTTACATGTACCGGTATGAGCAAAGTCTTTTGACAGTGGTGCATCACTAGAATTTACAGGATTTGACTTTGACCGAAACAAGGATGAAGACTGCAGTCACATTTAATTTTAATTTTTAATTATGCCATGCAGTGCTGGACCATGTTTCTGTTCTCCAGTACATGTATATGGTATCAACCGTCAACTCCCAGTTGTCCAAAACTCAAAAGAGCCCAAACTCAGTGTTTGGTACTATTTTGCTTCCTCTCATTACTGGGTTATGCGACCACCTGGCATTTAGTCTGTTTGCTAGCTTTGGCTCCCTTTGTTTGCAGGCTCGAATCGAGACCCAGTAACATTACTACTACTAGCACTAACAGAGTGAGTGTGCAGCGTGTAATTCTCGGCGAGTCAGCATTTCTGCGGATGACGCTAGTGGCTGTGCGTCTGGCGGACAGCAGATGCCACGTGAGCTGCCATACGCCGGGGCCATCTGTCGGCCGGGGAGGCTGCATTCCAGGACGCGCATCCATGTCCACCAAGCCATGCACCTTCAGGCACCAGATGCAGAGTCTCGGATTCTGACTGTGCTCCCTAAAATGTCACTGACGTTGGACTGGAATCTGGGTGCTCGCCAGACGTCTTCCATGGCCTCTTTATCACTGGGTATGGCATAGCACATGCTAATAGATCATCTCCCAAGCCATGACCGGCCCATGGTCACCGCACTGTGACGATCCGGTCCATTCCGGATCAATGTGTGCGTAATAGTACTACTACTACTAGCGCTGCCACACAGTCAGTCGTTGCAAACATCCGAGATGGCTGGGAAGGGTGCTAGTAATGTTCATGTATGTAAGCAGACACGGGTGTTTCGCAGTGGCCACTCGTCAAGATGGCGGCAAATCCGAGAGTACAAAAATTTCGACTCTGCCTATGTGCGCGGCGGATGCGAATCTCGCACGTGCATGCAAACTCTAGCCTTCTGCAGAGTGGGTAGAGCAAGTGTGTAGCCAGTGCAGGAACGACGATCTTTTCCGAGAGAGAATGTGGCTCTTTTCATCCCAACATTTTACTCGCCACGCTCTCCCTCCCAGCTTATTGATACGAGTATGTGCTACCGAGTAGAAGTCTCCATCTTCAGAGTAGGCCTGGCAGAATCGCAAGGTTGAAATACTTGCTCACTTGGTTTTTTGGTCCTTTGAGGTGTTGATGTGATTGTTGTGTACAACTCGAAGTGACAAACTTGAGACCCCCGCGCCACAAAAAACTAAGGCGCGCCACAAAGTTTCGTTTGGCTGTTCAATGAAAGGACGTATGGAAGCAGGGATAAAAACTATCGTGGCTGTCGGCAAAACTCTTAGTAATGTAATAAACGGGGGTGTGACTTTGGTAATTCCAAGGAGAATGTACGCACGGCCATTCCACAACGAAGACGAAACTACGAGCTCAAAAACACGCCGATTTTCAAACAAACGACGCAGGAAAGAAGACATGGCCGCAGTGTTCCCGTGTGGCCTTCAAAACACCTAATTTTACTTCAATAGCGGCTGGTTCAGGGCAAATTCAGGCCCAATTCGACAGCGTCGTACCGCTCAGATTCGCCCAAAACACGAGGAAATGTACGGTAAATACAAATGCGTACGCATTTTGCGTACGGGGACGACTGGCCAGAGTTCATGCACTGCAAACACCCGTGCAGAGCACGCACGACCGCATACTGATTGAACTGGGGCACTAGGACTGACGAGTAGGCCAGGATCGATAGGAGTGCCCAAAACTTGGCAAACGATACAAAAGGGCAGGTCTTTCAGCATGCTCTTTCCCCTTTTGACTTTTTCGCAGTCTTGAGTTGTAGTAGTGGAATTCAGTGTGTAGTGTGTCGCTCCGATACCGATAACACCACAGCAGGTCATTGACATCGCCCGGTCGCTTTCTCCACCAGGCGAGACTGAGAAGCAAGAAGGATCAAGATGCGACGCGCCGAGAACCAAGCGAGAAAGGTAGGGTTCCTTGCCACGCTCAGTCAGGCCAGAGCACGTGCTAGCGTGCATGTTATTATCATTGCTAAGGTTCAGAGTGGTGGCCTCCTCGAGAAACGCTACATTGTCATTACGCGGCTTCTATTGCGCTCGGCTAAATGAAAAGGCATACCCTTCTAGCAGGTTGCTACTGGCTATCTCGGGTCGTGTAAAGTTGTTAGCACGTAAAATCTAATGCCTTTCTAAACTCTTTCAAGCCACACTGTTCAGGCTCGTGAATCTCAGTAATCCGCTTCAGGAAGTAGCATTTTGACCCGGCCGGAGCGGCAGTTCTCCACACGCCCTTCAAGCAATCAAGGTCCCGGCCGGTATCATGGTTATCGCACGCCACCACGGCACCAGGCTCGTTGTCTCAGTGGTGTGAAACCGGGTTGGACTTGGAGTGGGCTGTATCACGGTCTGTAACTAGCTGGGTGCAGTGCCAGTGGTTTCTGGAATCACACCGTGAAATACCTGGGCCATACTACCCCCGCCCCAAAGTGCGCATAGACTCGTGCAAGACAATGCTACACTACGACTAACGTATTGCTTCACACAAGCAAAGACTAAGGGCGCGTTCGAATCGTCTTCATCAACTGTTCAAATTTTATAGAGAGATTAGTTGAAGTGTCCCAGCATTAGAACGGTTTCTATCATTTCAGAGTGTTACAGTGGAATTGTCATGGCGATGATGACGTCCGATCAGATCGACCATCTCCACGTACTACGTGAACTAGCTATTCCAAACTCTTCGAAACTAATCCACCTTCCCATCAGATGAGTTTCGAGGAGTTTCGAGGAGCTTCGTTTTTCTGAAGAGGCCAATAAGGCCGCCTCTTCAGAGAAACGAAACTCCTTGAAAAGTCAAAGAGAGACAATTCGAGCGCGCCCTAAGTACAATGCCATGCGCACTCATAAAACACCTTACTCCGAGTCCCGACCTCAGACTACTAGCAGCTTACACTTTACAACGTGGGGATGGACAGTATGACAGCCAGGCTAGGCTGTCTTGCGTCTGTCTTCTTCAAGCAACGGGTACACACAAGTACCTAGAGTAAAACCTGTCAGGGCGACCACCTTTCCTAGAGGACCAGTACAAATAGGACCAAGGGATGCTACATGTATTTCCAATCACATGACCCTGAACAGGGAAATCACCTGTACATGGAAACCACATGTTGAAGGTCTCTTGAGCGGTCGTCTTAGACAGGCTTCACTGTACAGTCCGACATCGCAAAACCAAACACATCCGTTTTGCAAGAAAATATCCGGATAGGCGAGGGAACCGGATAATCAAACACCGGTTATGTTGGATGCATCACATATGCTCAACATCTGTAACCCGCTATTTTCTTCCGGATGGCGAGGGATACGGATAAAAGAGGACCAGATAAGGGAGGTCTGACTGTATTCATTTCTTGCTGCAGGGAATGAAAAGGGGAACGTCGGAAAGACAATATTGACTGCCACGGGACTCACTACAGGGTTCAAACCAGCTAGGCCAGGCCTTTTGTCCTAGACCAGCGATGCTCTGCCACCAAGCTCAGTATGGTGTGGCCTTGCGGTCATCCAAGCTGTGATCTCTCAACTCATGACAACTTGACAACATACTACATGACAGTGTTGCTCAATGAAATCCAGTCGAGTTTCTCAAGTACGCGCCAGGCGTTGCGCAGCCCTAGACCTGCGAACGCTGGGCTGCGAAACGGAGCATGGCGCCAACTCAAGTTGACTCTCGCGACTGGATTTCATTGAGCAGCACTGTATTGTCTCTTCGCCTGTACGTGAACTTCCTCTCGAGGGTCTCAAAACAACCAGGAATAAGCATGTAACAATGCTGCTGTGTGTACATGTGTGTGTGGGGGGGGGGGGGAGGGGGGTGCGCGCACATCTGTATGTGCATGTGTCAAATGTTTGTGTGTCACATGTGTGTGTGGGGATGTTCGTTTGCCCTTTACTTTTTGGATTCCAGGAGGAGCACAGAGCGGAACGCCAGGAGGCTCGCCTCCACAACCAAGCCGCAAGAGCTGCAGCCCATGGGAACATTGCCGGAGCGGTGATGCTTGAGGTAAACTACATTATATTTCGATGCAAGTTTCTAAATTGTGGACATGTTACATTTAGGGTGCGTTCTTAAACCCTCTCGGAAAAGTTGGAGACTCTCGGAAAAGTTCGAGAGCTGTTCTTATATCCTCTCCGAATTTTAGGAGGCTCTCCAAAGCTCTCCAAGCTCTCCAAGCTTCAGAGGTGGTTGAAACTTGGAGATTTCCGCGGTTTGGGATCAGCGCATTCGAACTACAGCTAAATGCATTGTGTTGATCATGAGTGTACGCATTTCCCTTTTTGCTTACGCACAGTGCGTACTACATTCGTGGCACTCAAGATCACGTCCCCTTTGGCGCTTCACATGTGCAAAATATATCCGAATCCTTGGAGACCCGTTCTTGCATTATGCCACTTTCTTCAACTAACTTTTCTTTTCTTCTTCTCCGAGAAGCTAGAGAATGTAAGAACGCACCTCAACGTCGTGAATAACAACCCTTGATCGGGCGCGAGGAAAGTTTTTTATTAATTTTATTTCATTTTTTTGGAAACCACAAACGGAGTCGGATAGAGAGCCAAGGATTAGTTTATAGAAAAGAAAAAGGACCAAGGAAGTAGTAACTGGTGGTGTTACTGGACACTACAGCGTAACTTGTATTTCCTTGATCCTTTTTCTTTTCTATAAAACCAAAAACCTTCAGACATGTGAATGTGCACATGATATACCGTGTACATTCGTATGTATAGAGAAAGCAGCACCGAAACGGCAGTGGTGGTGGTGAGGCCTGGGCAGCTCGTCCTACCGTGGGTCTTGGGTAGGCATCTGCGGATAATGCCGGCAGAAAAATTGGCAGAATTCGGTACTTGTTCTGGTAAGTTTCATGCATGTTTGGTATGTGGATAAAGAAATGCAGCAGAATTCAAGGAGTTGCCAGCCATAAGGTTTGTATGGTTCTGCCAATTTCACTGCTTTTCGAGCAGAATCTGCCACCTTTTCGAGCATTATCCGCACACCCCTAGTCTCGGGAAAAGTGTTGTTATTCACGAGTTAGCTTTAGTCGTTAGTTTGAAAGTGTATTTAAATGGTTGCTATGTGCATGTCTGTTCAATATGGCTTCTATCATTAAAATTAATTTTGATTGTTATTACGCCCGAGGCTGTTAACTTGATAGCCCTGAACCTGCGAGTGCTTAGAATAGTTTGCTACAGTGCTCACACGGTTACTGAAATGTCACAAATGTTCGGTGTATTTGTTTCATAACTAAAGCTTCCACAAACCGAACAAACACGCACACACAGCATCCAATAGGGAACTGCTTATCTGTACCTAAACATCCTGTTCACGGCACCTAACCTGGCCTTTTTCCCCTCATACCGAAAATATGGTGCACCTGAAATTTCTGAAATTAGAGCATACCCAAAGTTATCATTCCTGCAGCTGTTACTTACTAGACTATTGCTCATTATGTTGATTGGCTATGAATGTACCAGCACATGACTGTACATCAGGGCACATGACATTAGGATCAGATCTATCACAAAATTATAACGGTATGTTACGTTTGGGTGGTACCTCAGATCTACATGCGACGGCTTGTTGTGTTCCGGCGCCGAAAACGAAGAAGCACACATCCTGGCCAGAGCTTTCCCTTTAGACCGTTAACCTGAGGAGAGGGGAAAGTTGCTATTCAGAGAGTGTCCATGCTCTCTGGACTAGCTCCGGCATGCACTTGTGGTGCAATCTTCACCCAGTCCTGCATGGTGAAGCATATGCCATTAGGGTCTCAAACCCACCACAAAAAGGGCTTTCAGAAGGTGTTCACATGGTTTTCTCGTGCCTTTCACATGCCTTTCACATACCTTCCACATGGTTTTATTATTATTATTATTATTATTATTCTCGTATCCGTCCCGAATGGGACTCACGACGGCAGAATTAACTGTGAGCATGTGTGTGTGAGAGTGGGAGAACGAAATGAAAAAGAAAGAAGAGTCTTGTAATAAAGGTCAAATTTAAGAAGAGCAGTGCTAGACTAAATGGCTGAGCAGATGTTACTCCATTGTTGGTTTTATTGGCCGAATAGTACCGTTCACCATTTGAAATTTCCACATGGTACATTAAAAACAAAAAAACAAAACAGGTGTTGCTAGTATTCTACTTTCATCAGAGTACTCTAACCCGGTCCCCCACTGCAAATTTTCACCCCCAATAAAAAAACTGCGTCTTACCGGTAATCTACCTTTCTGCCTTTGTCCTGTTGCACTGCCCTGTACGTGTGTGTGTGTGTGTGTGTGTGTGTGTGTGTGTGTGTGTGTGTGTGTGTGTGTGTGTGTGTGTGTGCGTGTGTGTATACAGACTCAGGCACAGATGAAGCACGCTCAGGCCGAGCACGCCGCCGTCCGCGCCGACGTCCTCCACCAGGCGCACCACGGCCATGGTATCCACGCTCACGCTCACGCTCACCACCAGCCGCCACCGCACGCCGGCCACCATCACCACGGACACCATGGTCACCATGGGCACGGCCACGCCTCCATCACCGTGGTGCCGGTGCCGGTTCCCGTGGCGACACCAGGCTACCCGGTGGGCCATGCAGCTCCGCCGCCAGTAGCCCCCGTTGCCCAGCCTGTAGGAGCATACCCGCCACGTAAGTTGTAGCATAAACTCAGGTGTGTAGCCAACACGGGGTAAGATAGGCTCGTGCACTAGGCCCTGGCGGATAATGCTCGAGAATTGGATGGATTCGGCTTTTCAATATGCTCGCATTCTGCTCCAAAATAGCACTGATAAATGTGATATAAAAGCTTGAATTCTGTTTCGGAAAAATTGAAATAGTGGTTTAGATTAAGAAGCACACAGAATTATTATTATTCAGCAGGCAAAGGCGCGGTAGTAGTCGTGAGGGCATTTTGACTTCTCACGAAAATCCCATATTTTGCAAGAACATGCTAGTTTTCGCAAGAATATGCTAGTTTTCTGCAAAACTTGCCGGACTATGCTGACGCTGTGATAGTTTCCAGAAAGTGCTAATTACGCTCGATATATTGCTAGCATTATCCGCCGGGGCCTAACGACAGTAACGTGCCCCCCCCCCCCCCCCCCCCCGAGCAGAGATTACATTCTGATATTTTATAACTTTGCCTAGTCAAGGTTGTGCTAACTCAGTCGTGTGTTGTTTACATTGAGAGGGGGTGGGGTGCTTTTACGTTACGCTAGTACTCAACACCCGTAGTATTTTTCACTTCCCGTATGTCACGTGATTGTCGCCTTGGAGTTGACCAATGACAGATGAAACAGCGCAGGCTGGAAAGCGCGGTCCTGCCTGCTCAAAGGTGATGGAACTGGATCCACTGCCCGTCGTCAAGTGACGACGGGCAGGAACGGATTCCACCGCCCGTCGTCAAGTGACGACGGGCAGGAACGGATTCCACTGCCCGTCGTCACTTGACGACGGGCAGGAACGGATTCCACTGCCCGTCGTCACTGGACTGACTCTCTCTACTTCATGGTTTTTCATTGGTTACTAATAGAATAAAGAAAGCAGATGAGCGACTGGTTGCAACCACAACTGTCATCATGGCGCTCCCACATTTGATCTGGAACTGGGAGAAAAGAAGCCCCTTTGTTGAACGATATTGGCGATGTGAATGAGCTCCTCCGAAAGGTTGAGGTTGAGACTGAAACTTTTATTGCGGAGTCGCTCGCGAAGGAGATCTTGGACGAGCCGGATGAGCCTCAACCAAAGCGCGCAATGCTCAGCAAACTGCAGGACCCGCGCAATTATTTGCCGAGGTTTCCGATCAAGACGTGGGAAGAATCCGTAGGAACAGAACAGCCAGAATGCCCGATGCCCAGTCGACAATGTCAATGGCCCCACGAGAAAAAAAGCACTATGGACTACTACAAAAAACTGTACCAGAAAACAATCACAAAACACAATGCAGGTGTGTCTGTCATGTATCTCTTTATTTGGCTTGGGTGCACACGGGAAACACGTTCCAGTCACTCATACTCGGCCAGTACCGCTGTTCATCCAGCCCTTGCCGCTATCGCGGCGCGGGCTGGATTCCGCGGTACTGCCCTCGTACTCGTGCAGGAACCTGTACTTCTCCTCCGTAATTCGCCCCCTTGCTATTGAGCATCTCTGGTCGTTTGGTCCAGCGAATTCAAATAAAACAAACAAACAAACAAAATGGTGGTGTTAGTGGATAATACAGTGGAACTTGTAGCTCTTTGGTCCTCTTTTCTTCTTATAAATTAATCCTTGGCTCTCCACCCGAGTCAAACACACAAAAGCTCTGTGTCATTCTGACTGTGTCCCTTGCATTTCTTCTCTCTCCCACTCTTCCACTGTGCACAGCTGCTGCTCAACCTTACCCTGGCCAGCCACCAGCCGCTCAACCTTACCCTGGTCAGGCGTACCCTGGCCAGCCCCCGGCCGCCGTGCCCGGATATGGTGCCCCGCCCAACCCAGCCGTCCCCGGCTATCCCCCCAGCTACCCGCACTAAACCGTGTGCTGGTTTGAATGACCCGGATGGCGAGCGGGTCGAAATGCCCCATCCTGCGGGTTGAACGTCCCATCCTGCGGGTTGAACATCCTGTACTGCGGCGGACTGAAGTACCCAGGACGTATGCAGCATCATGGTGTCCTTATCATCAGATTGGCTATGTACTATAGTGCAAGCGAGATTATACATGCACGTGTATTGCATCTAATGGAAAATTTCCCCTCGGAATTCCCTTTGGGGAAGGACATGATAATTTACTAATTTTTTTATCGAAAAAAATGATCTGACGTTGATCTTTTATTACTAGCCAGCGAATGGATTATTTGACCTTATTTTCTCCTGCGTATACATAGTGGTCTCACAGTACCAGCAATGGGACGCACATGTACATGTACATCTGCATGTACATGTATAGTGCTCTGTCCGTCCGTCTCTTTCCTACACAATTTCACTTGTATTTTTTTTGGTTGTGTGGTGCGAACAATTAGAAATGATTTGATTGCCCTCTTCATATGGAAGTGCTCGATTGCTGCGTGCACGCACGGTGCAGATGAAAGTACTGCATGCATGTCGCTTACATGTACATGTAGATGTATATCAACCAGAAGCATACATGTACGGTTACTCGTGAATACGGTACCTAAGATTCCCTGGTTTTAACTTAATCTCAAACTGGTGCATGTGCTCGCACCCAGGCAGTCTGTCTGTAACACCTGGATGCTTATACCTTAGAGTCATAAGATCAGTACTTCAGTACTCCCTAGTTTAATAGTCATGATTGTACCTCCCTGCATAGGCAGGGTCGTACCTAAAGCCTGTGTAGTGACATGGTGATAGGCATCTGCGGATAATGCCGGCGGAAAAATTGGCAGAATTCGGTACTTTTTCTGGTAAGTTTCATGCATGTTTGGTATGTGGATAAAGAAATGGAGCAGAATTCGAGGAATTGCCCGCCACAAGGTTTGTATGGTTCTGCCAATTTCACTGCTTTTCGAGCAGAATCTGCCACCTTTTCGAGCATTATCCGCCAACGCCTACGGAGTCCATTTCAAAACTATAGACGCGCAGTGTTTTTGAAATAATTATTATTTCAAATTTGGCTGGAGCTTTTTGAGAATAGTTTCGGAATATTGCTCAGGTCCGCTCCACAATTACTCTCACATACATGTAGTTTCTAAACGATTGGATAACAGACGCCCAAATTGGAAAAATTTATGCACAAAGTGATCACAGATTTTATGTGGTATAGATGCTGGCATAACGGTTTTTGTCTAGGTACGCGGCTATAGTTTTGAAATGGACTGTACATGGTGATATGGCGCATGACCCCCCCCCCCCCCCCCCCTGAGAAGTTGACCCGTTTAGTTTGAAAACAAACTGGTTGTCGGAAACTGGGCAATGCACCGGATGCAGAATACGAAGAGCGCAAGCAAAGAAGGCAATGGTGACAAAAAGCAGTCAAGTAAGATAGAAAAAAATCAGATCAAATAGAAGGGAAGATCGAATTAGAAAAGAAAATAATCAAGTCAGCTAGGGAATACCAAAACAAAGAGCAAACCCGCATCCGCAAACACCATCCAAGCAGCACCGTAAACCCAACTCATCCAACAACCCAGACAAGAAAAAAACCAGAGAAGGCAAACAAAGAAAACGAGTAAGTCAACCATCAAAATAATCATGACCAACATATGATAGCAAAATTGCTACAGTTACTGGTAACAGTAGACATTTGCCAGCCTAATCAGCCCATGCTTTCGCCTACACCAAAGTACTCGGCTTTTCGATCGGCTAAAAGAATGTCCAGATTCGACCATTACAGTACAGTGTATATTAGGAGCCCCAAAGTCTGAATTCGGGTCAGAGCAGCCGAATTCTGACTTTGGGGCTCATAGTCTGGCCAAGTAATAGTTTTACTGGCAAAGCATAAGCAACATGTGCCACAATACGCTCAAACTAGTTGTTTCCACCTTGTTAGGTCCTCTCAGCGGAACTCCGAGTTATTCTTAAATGATCGAACCGATTGTAATGAAAACAGCAAAGCCTGTTGTTCATTAGACTTCATTGCAATCGGTTCGATCAGTAACTCGGAGCTCCGCTGAGTCGAGGCGAGTGAGCTGCAACTCCCGGTGCCGAAAGGCGGGCTCACGCAACTACATGACATGTACTTGCCCTTGTCTAACCCCCAAGACGAAAGGATAGTAGCGGCTAGCCGACTGGCCGAAAAAGAAAAGAAAAAAAACCTTCGACTCGGCAAACCTGAAAGAAAGCACCACTTCCTGCTCGATACACAGGGTTTCGGGGAATTCACCCCTCATCAGTTGAGCTTGAGGAAGATTGTGCCTGAAGAGCACTAGCGACTACTAGTAGTAGCTGGTTTGGAGGTGACAGCGTTGTGAATGACCCAGGGTCCTTGACGCCTGTTCTCACCGTCCAGGAGCGACACTGACTGGCGCTATCTGAGGTTCACGGGGTGTTTGTCGCGCCGCAAACGCCAACAAACGGAGTGTCTCTGTAAGTTAGTTTGTATCCATGGTGATGTTTGTACCTGGAGAGCACTATTAATATTATAACTTAGCCTACTCAAGCTCAACTTATGAGGGGTAAATTCCCCGAACCACTGTGTATTGAGCAGGGAGTGGTGCTTCTTGCAGGGTTGCCGAGTCGAAGGTTCGATGGACATCTCGTGTGCTCCGGATGGCAGTCGTGAGTCAGTCAAGTGAGAATTCACGGCAGAAATCGTTTCCCATCCCCTTTAAATAATACTTTTATTTATCGCCCTGGTTGGCAATCACCCACTCTCTTTTAACATTGCCATTGGCCGGTGTTTCCACCGAGTCTTGAGGTGTTGTAATAAATTATAATGCCACCACAGGAGCAAAGCAACTCTGTGTGCACGGCTGTGCGGCACAGTACCAGGCACTGCGAACACCATGAACCCTGGCGGCCTGGGCTGCCCAGAGACACCCTGCTGACCTCCTTGGGTACGCTCCTCCTCCTCCTCGTCGTCCCGCTGCTCATTCCAGTCTTGTTTTATCCCTGAAAGCCCCACATAATAATTGGTTTGGAGTTGACAGGAGGGCATGCACATCGAAACCACGCCTTGTCAACGACCCGTTCTTGCTCAGTTTTAACGACCACACTCAGCAAAGAACAAAAACAACAACGAAGCACAACGACACACCAACGCTGATGTGGCATCGCAAATCCCGTACCGTGCACGCAGGCACTGGGTTGCAACAGAAAAAAGACGCGCTGCAAGCGTGCCAAGCAGCGAGTGAGTATAGAACGCGTACTAATGCTAGTCATGGCAACGGAAGATAAAATTATGGAGATCGACCCGCGCATGGTTCGATCGAGAGCAGAGTACGAAAAAAGCACACATTCAAACTGTGAAGAAGCAGAAGAGGAAAAACGAAAATGAACACTTGTGTCGTGAAGTGCTTCTGTCCAAGGGTGCTCGCACCTGACGGGGTGACAGCGCCCCTAGTCAGACAATACAAGGCAAACGAAATAGAAATAGACCAATCCCGAAAAGATTGTCTGGGTTCGTGAAAGGGGGCACGCGTGCAAGCCAGCACGTGTGAAGTGCATCGTTTTGTATTCAGTTTGTGTGTGTCAGCTCATGGCGGAGGAGAGAGAGACTTTTGCTCGCCGAGCTGAAGCTAAAGGACTTGATGGAGTCCTGCCAGCAGCTAGTCAAAGGACCTTCGGTACCTTAGGCAGACCCTGACGGAGTTTGGAGGCCAGATAGCTCTCGGTGAGGAGAGAAACATTCGCGTGGCGATCGACTCTCCGTAAAAAATGCAAGCTACATAGCGCCGACATACTGCAACAGCTACGATTTCAGCTAACTTCTCGATCTGCTGCTTCACAAAGTTCAACTATTTACAAGTCCTGACTGTTGTAGTCTGAAGCTGGAGTCTCATCGCCCACCTACAGGTAGCTTTTGGAGCTGATGGATTTCCCGACTTGGACTCCTTCCGCAAACTCTCGCAACATTACTACAGTGTATGCTGTGTTTCCGCACGCTCGTGTCGACATGTCACCTATACTGTACATGTACCGGATCGCGGAGGAGCTTGACGACCTCCGCTGACTCCAGGTTTCCGAAATACTGCCGTCGTCTTCGGTGATGTCGCTGGTGACATTCTCCCCTTGCAGGACGTGCACATAGTTGTCGTCCCAGGGGTAAAGACTATGGTGTCTTTCGAAATAGTTCTTCATCACGCTCGCGCGAATGATGTTTCTCATCATGAACTAGTTCCGACGGTGTGACACGGCGATGGCCTTTGGCGGGGCACTGGCTTGGCGAAAACGATATCTCAGTCTTGTGCAATATAACTTTGATCGGCTGCAGATGAGTACAGTCACTTCGTGGTTGGTCCTATAGGAGGGCAGCTGCCAGGAAAGAGGCAGGACTCATCGAAGACGAAGCGCTCGCAACAAACAATAGCACTCGAAATATCTCGTAAGATTTAGGGCCTATCGCTTTGAGCCACAGCGCTCACAGCCTTGCCTGCTTCATCAAAGTGAGCTCTACATGTTCGTTGACCTCTTCACACTACACAGAAGAGCGAAACAAGGATTATGTCTTAGCATTTCAACTCCAACAGCAGATCATTACCAGTGCGAGAGAGAAAACTACGAAGCGCTTTGCTTTCTCAGTAAGTTTCTGTCGCATCGTCTCTCTTGCATGCAACTAACGAGAAAACCGTGTACTTACCCTCGCATTCACACGCGAACTATCAAACACGTCCTGTGCGGCATGCTGATCAGGTAGTGCCATGTATGTGTTGTACAGTGTACTCTCAGTTGACATGCCCCCTTTCGAACCCAGACAATCTTTTCGGGATTGGTCTATTAGCTGAGTCACAGCGCGGGACTCCGAAACGAAAACCGGTGAGTATGTAAATATTAATTGTTTCGTACCTGCTGTACAACGTAACAATTCGTAACGTAATTTCAAACTAGCACTCGTAGAATTGTAGTGCGAATGTGCCACTCGATTATAGTAACAACGACAAAGAGATACTGTTCTAAACATTTCTCTCCCTTCTCACTGTGCCGAAATTCACAGTGACCAAAAAATTCGAAATTGATTATTGTTCTGAAATAGGCAAACAAGGAGCTACTCACAGAACAGCTTACAAAGACGCACGATTGGGCGGGTGTAGGTCTTGTCGCCCACCTTGACCTTCACAACTCGCACGTGTCCGTCTGGACCAGGGTGCACTTCGGTGACGCGACCCATTGGCCAAGTGCCCCGTGGGTTGTCTTGGGATGTCACTAGAACGATGTCGTCGACCTTGAGGTCTGTCTCGGCCGTCCTCCACTTGAGTCGCCGGTTCAGCTCTGGCACGACTTCCTGCATCCATCTCCGCCAAAAGTGCAGCACAAGTTCTTGCACTACACGCCAGCGTTGCCGAGGGTTGAACTCGCTCTCGTCCACTCCTGCAGGTGCGAACCGAGTACCGATTTGGCCATACATGAAATGATTGGGCGTTAGCGGAGTCGGGTCACGACCATCTGCCGACACGTAGGACAGTGGCCGTGAGTTCATGAGCGCCTCCGCGCCAACGATAGCAGACAATAGCTCCTCGTCTGTGACCTCCGCGTTCTTCAGAATCGCCGAGATAGCACGCTTTGCCGATTTTACTAACGCCTCATGCACTCCGCCGAAATGTGGTGCTGCTGGAGGGTTGAAGCGCCAGCTAGTCTGCTGATCCGCTGTCTGCCGCTGAATCGCCTCTGCATCAAGCTGCTTGACTAGCTGAGCAAGCTCATTGGTGGCGCCGACGAAATTCGTGCCATTGTCGGAGATGACGTCGATCGGTACTCCCCGTCGATTGGTGAAGCGTACGTACGCCTGCAGGAACGAGTCCGTTGTCAACGCGTATGACAGCTCGAGATGCACTGCTCTCGTCTGCAAGCAGGTGAACAAGCACAGGTACCGCTTGTGTTGTGTCTTGCCGCGACCCTGCTTCGTCATAAACGGTCCGGCGTAGTCTACAGAGACTCGGCCGAATGCGCGTAGCGGCAGGCTGACTCGGACCTTAGGTAGTGGCGCCATCACCTGCATTGCCGGCTTCGTACGGTTCCGGGCGCACCTCGCACACTTGGCTTCCCAAGCTCGCACCTCTTCGCGGCCAGCGACGATCCAGTAGCGCGACGAGAGTTCGGTTAGCGTATGGCTGACACCGAACGCGTGATATCCTCGTTCGTGACATGCCTTGACAATCAGCTGTGTCACATGATCCCCTCGTGGTAGGACGATCGGATTGCGTTGTTCTGCAGTCAAGAAGTCCGCATGCTGTAGTCGACCTCCGACGCGTAGAAGGCCAGCGTCGTCAATCATTGGCTTGAGCGAGACCAGCTTGCTGGTTGCAGGGATCGGCTTGCCTGCCTTAACTGCAGCATACTCTGGTAGCGACTGTTGCTGCGCTCGCTTGATGTAGAACTCCTCAGAGTCTCGGATCGCTGGTGGCGATAATTCGTCAAACTCTCGTTGTGCGGGTGGTACTGAGCAATTCGTAGCGAATCGCACACACCAAGCATGAACACGGCACATTCGTACCCAGTCGGAATAGCGGCTTGGCTCTAGACGATTCAGCTCGCTGTGGCATTGGTCGACGGTCACCGCAGTCAGCTCGATGGACTCGTCCGTTGGTTGGTTGACTGGGCCGATGCAGGTCCAACCTAATGCCGTCCGACGCGCCACGGGCTCATGGCTGTTACCCGAGCGCTCTTCATACGCCATGTGAAGCTCCGGATAGTCGGCACCGATAAGCACGTCAATGTGGCGTTTCGACGGTAGCGGCGGAAACTCAACGTTGGCTAGATGTGCGTACTGCTTTCCCAGGTGGTGCCAGTCTACAACTTCCATGTTGCCTGTTGGCTGCTCGATTGTGCACGCATAGAGAGTCGTCGACGTGGCTCCGTCAACACTTCGCAGAGTGCACGATACTGGTACAGTGTGAATGGTCTCTTGCTGTCCATTCAGCTTGCTGATGGTCAGCGACATGCTTGATCCAACCAGGCCGAGTTCTGCCGTAACATTGCTCGCTATGTACGAGCGCGTGCTGGCGTCGTCCAGCAGCGCGTTAACAGTTAGCGACCGCTTGCCGTTGGATAGCTGAACGGGAACTGTCCGAATCGACGTCACCGTCCGTACTCTATTCTCCTCTCCCTTCGTGCTGTTTCCGAGGGAGACAGCACTGAAGTTCTCCGGCTGCATGGCTCCAGTCTCTCCGGAGGCGTGGGTTGACGACGCTGGAGGCGGTTGACGGGGCTCACTGTGCAGCAGGCGATGGTGATGCTGCGTGCACCCGTTGATACCGCACTCCCGGTCCCGTGGGCAGTCCTTGCCGCTGTGCCCAGTCGCAAGGCATCTATAGCATGACTTGCTTCGCTTCGCTGCTGCCCAGCGCTGGCTTACAGTTTGTTTCTCAAACTCTGGGCAGCGCCAGATCGGGTGCTCGCCACCATTGCAGCATTGGCATGTGGACCTTGCGGTCGGCACGTTGCCAGCGGTGTTTGTAGCTGTCACGAACGTGGTCGTGCGCGGCTGCACAGCGTCGTGAGCAGTTGCCATCCGAGTCGGCTGATTTCGACTTGTCCCGCTGGTTGACAATTGGTTTCTGACGTGATGCTGCTGGCTGATGCCTTCGATAGTTTCCGTGGCGGCAGCAAGAACTTCTGCCTCGGCATTCAGCCACTCCAGCAGCACCTCGACCGATTCGTCCTTTTGGTGGTGTACTATCCAGCGGCGATACTGGGCCAACAAGTTCACTGGCAGCTTCTGCTGGATCCGCTGGTAGAGAATGCCGGTACCTAGCTCGGTGTGCATACCGGCATCCTTTAACGTCACCACTGCCATGTCGAGCACATCGGTAAAGCGCTCCAGGTCCTGGGCTCTACCGGATCGAATAGGTGGAGATCGTTCCAGCTCTTCCATCCTAACCGCAAGGCGCCGGCGACTCCCACCGAAGCGTCGCTCCAGCCGCCGCAGAGCAGCATCGTATGCTGCTGCCGAGTAGCCAAGACTCTCGATGGCATCCAGCGCCTCACCCGCCACGTACTGTCGGAGCTGCAGCAGTTTGAATTCAGCGGAGAGCGGCTGCTGGTCCACACAAATGCTGAAAGCGGATTTCCAGCGCTCGTATTTTCGCTTCTCTCCGGTGAACACGGCAATTTCGATCCGCTTCAACTTGCTGGCGATGTTGATCTGTGCAGCTGCCGCTGGAGCAGTCCTTGGCGCAGGTCGAGCTGCGGTGCCTCCGACATATGTCGGAACTGCTTGCATGCCAGCGCTGGGTCTCACACTGTACTGTGACGCTCCGGCAGAGATGGTGTGCGACGGTCCAGTAGACACAGGTGAGTTGTACACGACTGCACTATTGCTCGCACTCCACTGCGATTGCTGTTGTTGGTACATGTATGCCTGCTGCGGCCTAGCACTATTGTTGCCATACGTTGCATACATCCTACTAGGTGTTTGATCAGCAGGATCGTGGATCAGGAAGGCAGAGCCTTGTTCCTGATTTATAGCGGGAGCGTTGCTGCCCGTGGTCATAGTTGCAAATGACGCTGGCAGCACTGAACTACGTGACTGGTACTCTGCAGCTGCTGCAGATAAAGCGGTGCATGCATTGCTGTTGATCATATCCGTTTGCGGTGGCGCGTGTGCTGACGCGGTTGCCATGGCAACGGTCGGGAAGGGTTCGGCAGGTTCCCCCACACGCTGACCACTGAACATTACAACACGACTGTCCGGCTCTACTTTCACCCATTCTCCATAGTCTGCAGCCCTGGGCAACATAACCCGCGTATCGTCCTGACGACCAAGAAACGGTACATCTTGGAGCGCCGCACGCAGATCTAGAATTTCTCTGCTTTCCTCGCGCACTGACGCCAATAACGGCGTTGCCCCTCTCAGTGGCGATTGCTTGGGACTGGGAGTCTGCCTGGTCGACGCTGCCAGGCTCGCTCTGCTGCTCCTGATGAGCACACTTGCTGATCCTGGCCAATTCCATGGCATCTGAATACTGGCCTTCCAGCTGCTTGTACTGCTTTTGGAGACCAGCATGTCTCCTAGAGTCAGTATCCACCACCGCTTCCATGTACTCCATGATGACCTTCTTGGTCTCGTCATACACTGTCGTCAAGTGGCTTCTCCATGCCTTTACGTCATCTTGGTTCGGCACCTCATTCGTTGACTCCACTGTCAAATTTCTCCTCGTATTTGTGAAATCCGTTTCCAGCTCTCGCTTTTTCCGTGCGAGGTCTTCTAGTTTTACCTCCATGATGGCTCCGTGAAAACCATCCTCTGCTACCAATGGTTTGGAGTTGACAGGAGGGCATGCACATCGAAACCACGCCTTGTCAACGACCCGTTCTTGCTCAGTTTTAACGACCACACTCAGCAAAGAACAAAAACAACAACGAAGCACAACGACACACCAACGCTGATGTGGCATCGCAAATCCCGTACCGTGCACGCAGGCACTGGGTTGCAACAGAAAAAAGACGCGCTGCAAGCGTGCCAAGCAGCGAGTGAGTATAGAACGCGTACTAATGCTAGTCATGGCAACGGAAGATAAAATTATGGAGATCGACCCGCGCATGGTTCGATCCAGGGAGTAGTACAATAGTATTGTACTACTCCCTGGTTCGATCGAGAGCAGAGTACGAAAAAAGCACACATTCAAACTGTGAAGAAGCAGAAGAGGAAAAACGAAAATGAACACTTGTGTCGTGAAGTGCTTCTGTCCAAGGGTGCTCGCACCTGACGGGGTGACAGCGCCCCTAGTCAGACAATACAAGGCAAACGAAATAGAAATTAGCTGAGTCACAGCGCGGGACTCCGAAACGAAAACCGGTGAGTATGTAAATATTAATTGTTTCGTACCTGCTGTACAACGTAACAATTCGTAACGTAATTTCAAACTAGCACTCGTAGAATTGTAGTGCGAATGTGCCACTCGATTATAGTAACAACGACAAAGAGATACTCTTCTAAACAATAATAATAATAATTCGCGGGATTCGCGTTGGCATCGCTTGAATGTTCAGAAACACACAAACTAGCCTTCGCTTCCGCAGGCCACCACTATGCCTATGCCTTGCACACCTTAGTGGCGAATGCAGACCTCACAAGTGAGTCAGGGGAGAGTAGGTGAGTCTCAACCAATCGGGCGTGTAACGGCCCATAACCCTGTAAACTGCATCCTTGTTACCCTCACTCCGAGCTGTGAGTACCCAGTTGACCGTGGGTGTCGGCGCGCGCAGTTCACCACGCATAAAAAGTCTTTACTCACGTAAAAAGTCTTTACACGCTCCCTGCTACCAGCCCCACATTAATTAAGTAAATAATAGCAAGAAGGTACTTGAAGTACAAGAGAAGAGCTAGAGAGAACGCCTCGTCCAGCTGCTCCTCTCCTCGATACTCCTGCTCCTCCTTCATTGCTTTTGCTCGTCTTGAATCTGTACTGAACACACTGAAGGTGTAGATTTCGTCAGCCAACTGCTTTTGAACACCAGTATTTTACGTTCATGTAAGTTCATTTTAGATCCAGGGACTAACTGATCTGTACATGAATGTCTGTAATATAACTACGAAACTAGAACAATACATGTACTGGTATTAGACTAGATAAACCTTGTTATAGGTCACACATGTGGTTACTACTAGTATGTTAGAATGACAGCATGAAACAAGATGGAGGACACTGTGTTCGGAAACAGTGACCTTACTACAACCATCCACGGTTGGTAGAGCCCGGTGCGTTGGGATCATCTGAACCATATGGGTGTTGGACCCGGTTCCGACCCTCATTATAGGTACATGTACATGTACATGTACTTGACTATCAGGACCATAACCGGGTTCAACACCCATATTATGGTTCAGATGGTCCCAACGGACCGGGGCTCTACCAACCGTGGATGGTTGTAGCAACAGTTTCCCAACACAGTGTCCTCCACCTTGTTGCATGCTGTCATTCTGTCAAACTAACAACATGAAGGTATTTACAGCGTATGTTGTACCAGCCACGGACTGGAAAAGCCTCTTGTACGGGCAAGAACAAAGTAATACGCGTATGAACACTCATGTTTTTTTTTTCATGTACATGTCTGTACATACGCTGTACAACATACGCTGACTGCCACATGACTGTACTGGTTTATGATTGTATTACATGCCTTGTAGTACCAAGAGTACATAACCCCCCAGAGTGTGCAACGCCTGATCCAGCTCTGTATAGGGTCTTGGTCGAGCGGAATCGGATCTTTGCGTCATAATACCGTACACATATGAGGGGAACCCGGGGAGTCGCGGGTACTCTTGGATCAAAAACAATGGTGCCCTGCCTCGAGACCGGCCTTGCGCTGGTGTGAAGTGTACGCATGACATCAGAAGATCCGATTCCGCTCGACCAAGACCCTACGAGGTGATTTGTAAAAATTTTACATGGCATATTATTTTACAAATCAAGTAAAATATCACTGTTGAGGACGATTGCATTCTTCCCATGAAGTGTTTTTGTTAGTTCGACAGACAAGTGAGTTGCCATTGTAATGTAGTTTGTAAGCATCAGCAGCGTTTAGCGGAATTGTTTTCTTCCACGGCCTTGTGAGATGTCAATCATGGATCGAAATTCGTGAATTTGTGGTCAATGAGGTAAAATATCCCTCAATGGATGCTTGAAGAACGTCCAAGAGCCAGCGAGCATATTCTACGGCAGGTGGAAACCCTAGGCTGGTCACCAATGCCAGCATTGAGTCTGTCACACCGTCAAAGTAGCAGGGCTGAAGAAGAGATTAGCCAAAAAGGTGAAGGTCAGAAACTGCAATTTTGACAAAAGGTGTCTTTCACTCACCTATCATGAAAGGTGATTCAAATCCAAGTCCGAAGCTGCTGATGCTTATGGCATACAGGTTAATAATTAGCTGTTCAGTAGAGCTAGCTGCGTATGAAGCTCAGCTTGCTACCTCAGAAGTGCTGGTAGAGATTCACGATGGCAAAGTGCAAATTCAGGAAATGCGGCATGAATGTATGTTGGGGGTTGACGGCGGAGCACCCATTGAGGGTGGTCTGCAGTCTTCTTCCAACACAGAAGTATTATGAATCAGGTGAAGGAGTCACTGCACTTGTCTTGGAGAGTATGGAAGCCCCAACATTGTCAGTATGTGCCGGTTAAATGCACTGTGGCCCAGATGCACGAAGGCACCCTGTCGTGGGACGGCGGCGCGCATCATGGATGGTATTTTGCTTAGTGTGGTTATTTCACGTAAGAGGATGAACTGCAAGTTGTAAGAAATGGAGCAGCAAGATAAGGTCTGCGTTCTCATGCTCTACAATGCCGGCAGACGGTCAAAGATACCCTACCGTTTGGAACCGCAGTTGACGACGTACAGAAACCAATACGTAGGGCAACCTGCAAAACCAGTCTGCTTTCTCTGCATGTGACTTGCTTCAGATGTATCTTGATTTCCCATTGAAAGCTTATTGACACATTCAGGTCATATTTGTTGATGTTAGACCCTATTTTACTGACTTGTAAAATTTTGTACACACTTTTCTGGGTGAAAAAATGCATGCAAAGCAACACCACCACCATCCATGCTGCCAAGCTAACTGCAGCAGCAGCAACCAGGAGAGCCGCTCGAGACCAAGCCAGTCAGCTCTTGGCCACATGTGATGCGCCCACCCAGCGAACCCTGGGGATGGCGGCCGAGAAAGGAGCGTCCAACTGGCTCACTTGCCGGCCCCTGAAGCAGTTCGGGTTTGTCCTCCACAAAGGCGCCTTCAGAGACGCACTCTGTCTGCGGTTCGGCTGGGTCCCTCCCCGCCTGCCATCCACTTGTGTGTGTGGCAAGGCATTTAACACCAGCCATGCTCTTTCGTGCCCAACTGGTGGATACCCGGCTCTCCGCCATAACACGATCCGCGACCTGACAGCCGACCTACTGCGTGAAGTGGCAACGGATGTGAAGATAGAACCTCCTCTGCAGCCCCTGGAGGGTGAAAGGCTCCGGTATCGCTCTGCCATCTTGGAAGATGGTGCTCGTCTTGATGTGGCGGCATCTGGTGTCTGGGGAAGTCGTTTTGAGCGCACGTTCTGTGATGTTCGGGTTTTTAACCCTCATGCGCGCTCGAACACTTCCTCAACTCCCGCGTCCACCTATGCCAAGCACGAACAGCAGAAGAGAAGGGCCTACGAAGAACGCGTCAGGGAGGTGGAGCATGCTTCCTTTCTCCCACTGGTATTCAGTGCATCTGGTGGGTGCGGCAAGGTAGCCCACGCTTTCCTGAAGCGTCTTGGCCATATGGTTTCGGAGAAGCGGCATGAACCCTACTCCTCCGTCATGTCCTGGATCCGCTCTCTTGTCTCCTTTGCTTTGGTTCGATCCTGCAACATGAGCCTCCGTGGTCACCGTGCTTCTCCCTACCGCAGTCGTTTGGATGCTGCCACTCCTGTTGTGCTGGCAGTCAACGACTGTCAGTTGCGTGACTGAGACTCTTGCGGAGTAGCCGTGTCTAGCCACACTTTTTATTATCCGATGATCTTGTTTTGTTTGCTATGACTCCGTGATTTTCTGTTGGTTGCTTTTCTGCTGTGCGAATAAATGCAGTGTCGACAAAAAAAAAAAAAAAAAAAAAAAAAAAAGTGAAATACCGAGAAAAAAAAAGCAACCCCACACTGTGTCTCTCATGTTTGTGGTGTTCGATCAAGAAGTCCATACGTGGATAGAGGACATACATAGTGACAGAATGAGACCATGCACACTTCAAAACTCGCCAGGGCAACGGAATGATAGCCTTCTTTACTTTCATGTAAAATTATTACAAATCACCTCGTACACAGAGCTGGATCGGCGTTGCACACTCTGGGGGGTTATGTACTCTTGGTAGTACTGTACTCACACAGTCTCTGGTCCACTGTCCGGTAGCTAGAAGTGGGAACCGGCTAGGGGTGTGCGAATAATGCTCGAAAAGGTGGCAGATTCTGCTCGAAAAGCAGTGAAATTGGCAGAACCATACAAACCTTATGGCGGGCAATTCCTCCAATTCTGCTCCATTTCTTTATCCACATACCAAACATGCATAAAACTTACCAGAAAAGTACCGAATTCTGCCAATTTTTCTGCCGGCATTATTCGCATAATTATGGCTAGCACCGGCAGGGAAATGGATGCGCGTTGTTTGATGGAGTTGCGGACAAGTGCTGGTCAGTTTGGGCCAGACTTCCGGACATGTCTCACCTACAACTTAGAGTTATTTAGAAAAACGTACACTCAATCTGCGGACAGCATGCTGTTTCGTTCTTTTTGAACTCATCAGCGCAGCACAGAGAAAAACGTACACAAAAATACAGAAAAACGTACACAAAAAGTGGAAACAGAACAGAAACTGCCAGTGTCAGTCACAGTGATCAGGTGACTGTAGCCTTGAAAGAAGTACAATGACTTATTATGTACAATGTCATGTACTACTCTCTAGATAGGGGAGCTCGGCCTATGTCGGGTAGGATTTGCAGGTAGAGTCGACGAGATACATGACTGATTGTAGTCTTGTTGTAGATCTACTGAGCACTGACTGACTCTAGCTCTGTGAGAGTCGTACTCGAGTCGTAGTGACAGATACTGAGTTTAGTATCACGACTGTAGATCATGATGTGACAGATCTGGCAACTGCTATGCGATATGTACATCACCACTAATCTTCATACAAAACGGTAGTCAAATTATCTCTACTTGGGCGGTGTTTACATGAGGCGTTTCAACCCGGGTTGAGTTCGACCCGGGTCAGATTTCAACCCGCCATGTGCACAAAGTGAATGGCGCGTTTACATGACGCATTGCGCTTGACCCGGGTTGAAATTTCGCCCCGGGTTGATTTCAACCCTCCCCCCCCCCCCCCAAGGGGAGGGTTGAAACCAACCCGGGTCAAGAAAATCGTACAAACGTACTTCTGTGCGTATCTCGCGCCAGGTTTGAGCAGCACTGCACTGCAGATGCAAATTTCGCGCGAACGGTTTCACGTGACCATGCAGGACTGTAGAAGTGGACTTTTGGCGGCATATCAGTATTTGACCCGGGTCAACTGTCTTCATGTAAACGCTCACCTCTTTTGTCTATCGTACAGACTTTCAACCCGGGCTGAACTCGACCCGGGTTGAAATTTCTCATGTAAACACCAGGGAGTAGTACAATATTGTACTACTCCCTGGTAAACACAGCCTAGGAGACTCTAGTACTAGTAGTAGTAGTACTACTTCGGAAAATATTTCCATTGCACACCGTACATATTAAACAGCCTGTTATAATTATGGACGGTGTGCATGTGCAATGGAGATATTTTCTGATGTGAAAACTACGCTGCAATGGAGTCTGCAGAGTTTTACGGAAACACTAGTAGTACTAGTACTAGCAAGAGTACATAACCCAGGGTTATGTACTCTTGCTAGTACTACCGGTACTACCAAGAGTACATAACCCTGGGTTATGTACTCTTGCCGTCTTGGTAGTACCGGTAGTACTACATGTAGTACTACTGTCACATTTATTTAGTATTGTCTGATACGGTCCGTCCTTAATATTCTTTTAGGGGCCGTCCGTAATTATCGAACGTTTTTCACCAAACGAATTATTTTAGTTTAGACCCAACCCCTCCCTCCCTCCCCCTCAGAACGTAAAAAAAGTTTGACATATGCATGCATAATACAACAAAAGTTGCAAGTGTGTAACTGCTCCTAGGCTATGGGCATGCACAAGTATCAATGTTTTCTGAAACGAAATTGGTCAACCCCCTCCCACCCCATAACGAAATTATTTCGTTTTGTGAAAAAAGTTCGATAATTATGGACGACCGGACCGGTCGACCCCTTATTTAATATTAATATCATGACATGAACTAGCGCTAGCAGGCCTATCTACCGATCGCGATACGTAGATCTACCAGTAACCTGGTAACCAGATCTACTGAGCATGCAGTGAGTACAGACTGTCACTATGTTTACATGTTCAGTGCTGTGCAGATAATGATTATGTACTCCGGGATCTACTGCCAGTACTGGCTACTCGTACTCAGCTCAATCGCTCACGCTTTGTAGGCAAATAGAAAACTATCCGTACACGATTGTCGACGACGGCCGACCGATCTCGTCCACTCTGTTGAACTAATAATTACTTGTCTCTACGCGCCGTGGACGTCCACCGTGACTTTGCCAGCCAAGCCAGGCAGGGGCAGCCTAGCCTTTTTGTGTTGTTGTTGCGTCGGAGATTAGACCACGCCATTCGCACCCGGACCGCGACAAGTGGTTGATAAAGCGCTCTTGAGTCTTGCGTGGTGGACACAGCGTGCCTAGCTAATAAGCTAAGTGCAAGCGGATCGGAATGGAGCCGCGAAAAGCCTGGACACCCAACAGCCGCTCGGCCACGCTGCCGCTCCGCCTGTCCGCATCCAGTCCCAGCTTGAACCTGTTCCCGGGCAGTGCACTGCGAACTCCGACGACGCCGAGCAGCGCAGGTGCCATGTCCGTGAGCTCAATCACGTCCCCCACTACACCGATCAGTGAGACCAAGGAATTGGACACGGAGAGTCTTCAAGGCGTCTCCGTTCGCCACTACAGCGAGTCCAGAGTAAGTTAGCAGACAATGGCATCATGAACCAGTAGATTGGTAGATGGTTGGCCGAGCAGAGACTGCCGGAAGAGCTCAAACATACGTTGTAATAATGCTCTCCTGCGATAATTGTGGACATAATACTAGTATTGGGGAAATCCAGCGTAATGACCGCGGGGGCCAGCACCTTAGGTGGATGTGTAGGTCTGAATTATCACTGTGTATCACACAGGGTAGAGAGCTCGTACAACAAACCGAGACTGGTCAAGCTGCCCCTGCCTCTCCCCCACTCCTGCCATTCCATAATTATGTCTCATCGCTGCCTTGCTGCTTTGTGCCGTCAAATGGTGTGGTGTTTTGTAAACAAAACAAAAAAACAAACAACAACACCTAAACCCCTAAACGGCGATTATGAAGCAGATGTACATTGCTGCCCAATGAAATCCAGTCGCGTCGCCGGGCGTTGCGTAGCCTAGGCGGGGGCGTAGGAGGGGTTTTGGAAGTGGTACGACCGAAGGTCGGTGCGGCCGAAGGGCGTGTTGGAGGGGGTCGGAGGACCTCTCCCGGGAAAATTTTGTAAAAAAGACACAAAATCCTGCGTTCTGGGAACTTCTGGCACACTTCTGGCGCAGCAGTGCAGTGTGCAGTCGAGTCGCGTACAGTACGACTGCAGATATGCAGCATGGCAGATCTACGAGTACGAGTCTAGAAAAAGGTCAAAGTCTGATGCGCATATGCATCGATGGATCCTGATTTTTTTATTACGGTTTTGCACGTTTCGGACGGACCACACTTTTCGAAAAGTGGTACGGCCATGGTCGTACCAGTCGTAGCGGGTGCTACGCCCCTACTAGACCTGCGAACACCGGGCTGCGAAATGGTGCCAGGCGCAAATGTCAGCGGCCAGTGTCTGCTCCAGAGCCGGGTCAGCGACCCGGTTATGGGGTACGTGGACCCGTTTGGAAAAAAGAACGCCGGGTCACCTGTGACCCGGCGTTGGGAATACTATACATGCACATCAGGGAGTCCTAAAATATTTACAACTGCCTGGTCATAGGCTGCGGATGTACGCACAGTAGCCGCACTTGACCGTACCCGGCTCTGACCCGGCTCTGACCCGGCTCTGACCCGGCTCTGACCCGGCTCTGACCCGGCTCTGACCCGGCTCTGACCCGGCGGCAATGGTTGTGCCAGGTACGCGTGTACCCGGTTGGTTTGAAGTCCTAGCGCAGACACTGGTGACCCCCGCCTGGATTTCATTGAGTAGCACTGTATGAATAATACCCCGTCGGCTGAGATATTTAAATGTTCCATTGTGCGGGCCAAATACCATGTAGATGCAAAAGGGTGATGCGTGTGGATGGTTCGAAATTCTGAAGTGCCGCCACAACACATACTGTAAGACATGTTATTATAACGAGTTGCAAATTTAACGATTGTCCAAAATTCATAGGTTAACGAGAAGATATGTTAACGATCTTGCAGTATTCTGCCACATCCACACACAGCATATATGAAGCAGTAAGGCCTCAACGGATCTTATTATAACGAAGAAATGTCATCCGTTAAAACGTTAGATTTGCTTCCTCGTTATATATACATGTCTTACAGTAGTATCTTCTTCGGAACTTCGAATCATCCACAGGCATCACCTGATCAAGTCACAACCTACACAAGACTTTCCGATTAGTGGCAGACAACCGGCTACTACAATTAGTTATCACGGGAAATGGCTCTGTTGCGAATGCGCCAATACCATTCATGCAATGACGTGGTATGCTAAATCAATCGTTCAGGGTTGTCTGATGATCGCCTTGTCGCGAAACTTGGGCTGCATTCGATTGTGGAAACTGGATCCCGATCCCCGCCGATCAGATCACTTCGATCGGACAGATACAATCGAATGTGCACAACCGATATCATAATCCGTTTAAAGGCCTTAGCAACCGCGTTGCTACAGCTCATCCCGTAGTATCTGTACGCGTTGTGGTGAATTCTTGACCTAGTGTACGCATATTGGGAGTTTTGAGTAGATACGAGTCGTACCATGGAAATGAATTCGTCGAATCCGTCTCTGGGAGGTGGGTTGACTGGATCCGAATCTGTGCTCTCGGGATCCGGATTCGTACAATCGAACATGTACGAATTTGGCGAACCCGGGTCCGGGGCTGATGGACTCGTACAATCGAACATGCCCTTGGAGTCACAACACAATGTTTAATATAGTGCGTTTCAAAAGTATCAAGCTTTTACACGGAACGAAAAAGTTTCGTTTATGTGGGTGGGTGGGTGGGTCGAAGAAAGTTTCGTTATGAAAAATATTGGTAGCTGAAACATCAATCCATTCTAGCCGTCGAGTCAATTATATTTTTCGTTCAGGGGGTGAGTGGGTAGGGGAGGATCATAACTAAACTTTTTCGTTTCGTAAAAAAAATATCGATAATGCCGGGTGGCTCGTTAGTCCTCTTCCTCTTGTTAGTAGCTCTGCCCTCGAGCATGGACCACTCTATTGGACAGCCTGCAACCTTTCTGTTTTATTCATCAGTCGAGGGTGTTGAAGAGTGAGGTGGTCTGAAGAACAAGTTGACTTGCACGCCACATTTTGTTGCATATTCTGTATTGCATCATAGCTGTTGTTCGATGACCTCCTACAGTGCTGCCGGGTGCCTAGCAACTGGGGGATCAGCCTTGTAGCCTAGACCGTTCCTATTTTCATGTACGGTCAGACCTCGCTTAACCGCACACATCCGTTTTCCACAAGAAATACCCGGATAGGCGAGGGAACCGAATAATCGAACACACATACTGTATGTATGCATGACATATTATGCTGTAAATCTGTAACCAACGGTTTTCTTCTGGATGGCGAGGGATCCGGATAAAAGAGGACCGGATAAGCGAGGTCTGACTTTACTACAGTCTATGCACTCCTGTATTGTATTTGTATTGTTTTATTTGAATTCGGCATCTCAACAATACAATGTACAACTTGGGATGATCCGAATGACAATATACATCAACATAAAAGTGGGATGTGAATGTACTGTTGTAGGCCCTACAGCTAATCATACTGCTGAGTCGTCGTGTATATGTTCGTAGGCTGTGCTTGGTGAAATTCTCCCCCTTTCGTTCTTAGGCACTACGTTCCTCGGCACCCGGTTGAGTACTGCAGTGCCAGTGACACTCGGAGTCACAGCGAATTTGTCATGCTCTTCTTCTTGCTATGTTCTGTGATGTGCTGCTGTCATGGGAACTAGACTCCTCGCCGTGGCAACTCGCGTGTCCTCAGCACCGTCTCACTGCGCCGCTCCAACAGCACCGGGTCACGGCTCAGCGTTGACGAGGACGATTCGTCCACCGCAGACACCACCAAGTATGGCGCTTGCTCGTTTGGCGAGCAGCTGCGTCCCATGGAGGTGTGCATTCCAAAGCAGCAGGATCTGGCAAGTCCTATGTCACCGCGGCATGACACTCTGCCGAAATCGGAAGGTAACCGAGTTGTACACATGTGCACATACATACACACACACGTACACACCTGTGTGCACGCACACGCACACACACACATACACATACACACACGCACACACACACACACACGCATACACACACCTACGGCAATAGGAGTGTCAGCAACAAGGATCCTGGCTTGTTTTGAATGAACTCATGTCTGCCTGTCTGTCCGTCTCTCTCTCTTTCTCTCTGGGGGTAGTGGGATAATTTTATATTTCTCTCCCATTCGCTTTTAAAATCGTGCAACTGCCTCTGCTGCTGCTGTCCCTAGGTGTTGGCAGAGCGCCGCGGCGGCAGATCAGCCTCGCACGCATCGTGGACGTGTCTGAGAGCACGCGTAGCCGCACGGAGAGCGAGGAGCTCTGGGGCGTCAAGGTGCGCCACTACGTCGAGCACTTTGAGAGCACAACGTTCATGACCGTCCAGGTGCAGGACCTGCTGGAGGGCGGCGCGGCGGAGGTAGGTTCACTCAGTGACTATTACCCCCTCCCCCCCCCCCTCTCTCGCCAACCACCGCACTCTCTCCCCAACCACCGCTCTCTCTCCCCCTCCCCCTCTCTCTCCCCCTCCCCCTCTCTCTCCCCCTCCCCCTCTCTCTCCCCCTCCCCCTCTCTCCCCAACCACCGCTCTCTCCCCCTCCCCCTCTCTCGCCAACCACCGCTCTCTCTCTCTCCCCAACCACCGCTCTCTCTCCCCCTCCCCCTCTCTCTCCCCCTCCCCCTCTCTCTCCCCCTCCCCCTCTCTCCCCAACCACCGCTCTCTCCCCCTCCCCCTCTCTCCCCAACCACCGCTCTCTCTCCCCCTCCCCCTCTCTCCCCAACCACCGCTCTCTCCCCCTCCTGCTCTCTCCCCAACCACCGCTCTCTCCCCCTCCCCCTCTCTCCCCAACCACCGCACTCTCTCCCCCTCCCCCTCTCTCCCCAACCACCGCTCTCTCTCCCCCTCCCCCTCTCTCCCCAACCACTGTTCTCTCTCCCCCCTCCCTCTCTCTCCCCAACCACCGCTCTCTCCCCCTCCCCCTCTCTCCCCAACCACCGCTCTCTCTCCCCCTCCCCCTCTCTCCCCAACCACCGCTCTCTCTCCCCCTCCCCCTCTCTCCCCAACCACCGCTCTCTCTCCCCCTCCCCCTCTCTCGATCCCCAACCACCGCTCTCTCTCCCCCTCCCCCTCTCTCCCCAACCACCGCTCTCTCTCCCCCCCCCCTCCCCCTCTCTCCCCAACCACCGCTCTCTCTCCCCCTCCCCCTCTCTCCCCAACCACCGCTCTCTCTCCCCCTCCCCCTCTCTCCCCAACCACCGCTCTCTCTCCCCAACCACCGCTCTCTCTCCCCCTCCCCTCTCTCCCCAACCACCGCTCTCTCCCCTCCCCTCTCTCCCCATCCACCGCTCTCTCTCCCCAACCACCGCTCTCCCCCTCCCCCTCTCTCCCCAACCACCGCTCTCTCCCCCTCCCCCTCTCTCCCCAACCACCACTCTCTCTCCCCCTCCCCCTCTCTCCCCAACCACCGCTCTCTCTCCCCAACCACCGCTCTCTCTCCCCCTCTCCCTCTCTCGATCCCCAACCACCGCTCTCTCTCCCCCTCCCCCTCTCTCCCCAACCACCGCTCTCTCTCCCCAACCACCGCTCTCTCCCCTCCCCTCTCTCCCCAACCACCGCTCTCTCTCCCCAACCACCGCTCTCTCCCCCTCCCCCTCTCTCCCCAACCACCGCTCTCTCCCCCTCCCCCTCTCTCCCCAACCACCGCTCTCTCCCCCTCCCCCTCTCTCCCCAACCACCGCTCTCTCTCCCCAACCACCGCTCTCTCCCCTCCCCTCTCTCCCCAACCACCGCTCTCTCTCCCCAACCACCGCTCTCTCCCCCTCCCCCTCTCTCCCCAACCACCGCTCTCTCCCCCTCCCCCTCTCTCCCCAACCACCGCTCTCTCCCCCTCCCCCTCTCTCCCCAACCACCGCTCTCTCCCCCTTCCCCTCTCTCCCCAACCACCGCTCTCTCTCCCCAACCACCGCTCTCTCCCCCTCCCCCTCTCTCCCCAACCACCGCTCTCTCTCCCCCTCCTCCTCTCAGGTACTTGTAGATCAATCCGTCCCTGCTCGTAACAAACGTGAATGCAAACGGGCAAAGGGCGAACTTTAGCCATCTCTTGAACCATGACTGAGTCAGACTGGGTTGTTCTGCTGATGCGGAATTTTAGCCACCGCCGCCACCATCATCATCACCACAACAACCACAACAACAACAACAACAACAACAGCAACAACAACAACAACTGTCAGGAAAGTTGAGGTGGTGTTTAAGAGTTGAGAAAATGGCTACAATTGAGCATGCATATCTTGAAGAAGGTCGAACTGTAAAGCCTTCGTTCTCGAAAATATGTACATGTTCTTCAAGGTTGCACCGTAAGATTCACAACCAATTTGCTTAGTCTGGAAACCAACCAAAGGCTGGCCATGAAACCAAACCTACAGCATGTTGCTCTTATTAAACAGAAATGGCTTTGGGTCTATTGTCCATGCGTTTCTCCCTGGACTTCAGTATTTCTTACTCTCATGAAATAGTATTCATTCTTAGTGGTAACCGGAGGTTTTTCCCCTGGTGTGGAGGCAGAATTGCCTGTGCTCTAAACGAATTCAAATAGAAGAACGGATTCAAATACACGAACTTGCTTGCACAACAGAGTCGCCAATCATTCTCTGCTTTTTCCCAGTGCTTATCTGTGTTGCTGATTGCATTAGTTTGTATGTGTGTGTGTGTGTGTTTTGTCATGTTGTCATGTTGTCGCGCAGAAACAAGGCATCCAGAAAAATGATCAGGTAAGTGCCAGGTGCTGCTGTCTTTCTGACTTGCTGTCTTTCTGTCTTGCTGTCTTTCTGTCTTGCTATTTTACTGTCTTTCTGTCTTCCTTGCAATGGTGTTGACGAGTGGCCTGCCTGGTGTGTTCGAAGCGGACGGAGTGCATGAACCATGCATTCAGCAGCCTCGTGCTATTACAGGGGGCGGCGAAGCAGGTCCGGTTGGTCGGCGCATGACCGGAAAAAACTGTTTGACGACCAACGCTTGTTTACTGCTGTGTTGTTTGCTTGCTAACGTGACATCAGGCTGCCCTTGTGTGCTGTTCCTTGGTACCCTCGTGTGTGTGTGTGCATATGGTGCAGTGGTATGTGCGGCGATTTCCAATTGAGAGGTTGCGGGTTCAATTCCCGACGATTATAGTCACACACACACACACACACACACACACACACACACACACACACACACACACACACACACACACACACACACACACACATGTCTTTCTTCTCTTTCTCAGACTCCTCCTGACTTTTCTTTCATCCTCCTGGGTGGTTACCAACAGCCAGTGCATGCCAGAGTATGTGGTGTGATGTGTGTGCGGGAACAAAATGAAAAAAAGGCCCAAAAGTAGGGATTCACTGGCCAGAAAAAGCCACTTCATAGCTGTATGGTGTAGACCAGGCTGAATAGTGGCGGTCAATTCTTCAGCCTTGCAAGCTGTTGAGTGGTGCAATCCCAGCACAAGTTGCTATGGCTTCTACTGTAGCATTGTTGCAAAAGAAGGATCCACGAGGGGGATTCGAACCCAGCACCCCTGTCTTTCCGGGGCAGTGCCCTACCGATTAGGCTACCGGGGATTACACACACTCTCATGGGTCCTTCTTGCTACAGCATGATGCCATCACTATCATCGCCTCCGGCGATGGGCGTCAAATGGTGTTCATATGGTCAGTTGCTGTCTGATGATCGGTTAAAACCGTGAAACTCAGAGTTGCAGCAGAAACGCTATTCATTCCTCTCAAGCGTGTGGTCATGTGATCATGTGTTTGTGTGGTCATGTGTTTATGTCTAGGTGCTGTCCATCAATGGTAACTTGGTGAAAGGTATGTCCAGTGAGGAGGTGGTACGCGAGATGTCCAGCAGTGAACATGAGTCCTTGTGTTTGATCATACTACCACACAAGCAGACCAAGGTAATGTACTGGTTCTGTATAGACAGACATTTTTTAAACGTCTTTGTTTTTTTGACATTAAAGACATAGTATGTTGGAGATCAGCCTTGATCCTTGAAGGGTGGTGGCGTTCCTACAGGTGCCGAAAACTCGTGCCTCTAGCCGAGTCTTACGCGAACCGTGAATTTTTTTATGTTGGAGATCTGCCACCCATGTACACTCGGTGTAGCTTCTGCCTTTTCTGCGGGTCACACTTCCCCTTCATGGCCAATATGCACAATGACATAATTTGTACCGCGAACACCCCACACAGTCACCTGGGCATGGTCGTGTGGATCCATGGAGTGTTGAACAGTGCATTGCTGATCCCAGTGTACTCACATGCATTACTCATACCTTCCATATTTGGCAATGCGCAATGGGCTTATATGCACTGCAGATGTGCTGCGATTTTTCACACGTCGTTCCTCTCTGCATGCTCTGTTGGGTGTTGGTCTGCAGATCAGCAACGTACAGATCTTCTCGCCGAGCCGTGCCTCGTTGGACATCTTGTGGTGCGTGCGCAATCAGCTGACAACGCTGACCCTCTGGTAAGGCCGCGTGATTGTCTGTGTATGCTCTGCTCATCCGCACAGGCTTTGTGCACGTTGTTTCTCATCCGCACAAGCTATATGATTATGATTGTCTGTGTACACTCTTGCCCATCCGCAAAAGCTATGTGCATGTATGTATGCACTCTCGCTCATCCGCACAGGCTGCGTGAATGCCTGTGCGCACTCTCGTTAATCCACGAAGGGCTATGAATCTGTAGGTAGACAGACTTGTTGTGATCTTTCACTAGTACAGTGGAACGCTGCTGAGACGTACCCTCCCCCCATGGGCAACAGGAACGTGTACTTGGTATCCGAGGTACTACTTGTACTTCTTATCTTAACATCCATGTACATGTACTTCAGTGTTGATCGATACACCCATGCTCCGGACCATGCCTGTACTGGATAGTTCTCTGGAAAAATTATTTAGTGTCCAGTGAATCCCGTCTTTGCTGACTACACGCTATGACAGTGTGGCAAGATCACCGTGAGGTGGAGAGCGTGTGGGCGGTGTGGCGATTGAGGTGGGACAACCATTTGCGAGACTTCATCCTTGCAATGTTGCTGTTTTATTTTACTTCACCAATTGCACAGGCACTGTTGCCTTCTCACCGTCCAGAAGGTCTGATATAGTGTTTCCTTGCTTCTTATCTTTCATTGTGTGTCTTCTCTCCATTTGTCACTGCCAGGGACATCGATCTCAGCAGCCGAGCGCGGAAAGTCACCACAGTGGACTTGTCACGCCTCATGCTGATCAGCAACCTGGCCGTGTGCAACTGTCGGCTGGAGTCTCTTGAGGTTATTGGAGGTATGTACTGCTAGCGCTGCTTTCTTCTCGTCTTCCCGAGCTGTCTTTGGCTATGAGTATCCATTCTGAAAACAAAATTTATGAATCGCTTGGCTGGACCTGTGCTTGTAGCTTATAGTATGGGCGTCAAGCTTATGCCGAACTGTCCGTCTATCTGTCTGTCCGTCTGTCTGTCCATCCGTCTGTCTGTCTGTCCGTCTGTCTGTCTGTCTCTCCGTCTGCTCACTTGTCTTTTGTTCATCGCCCGTAGGATTGCGGCGGCTGCAGTTCCTGTCGCACGCACGCTTCACCAACAACCGGCTGACAGCCGGGGCGCTGGGCAACACTTGTCCCCTCGCCAGCATTCCCAGCATCAAGGCTCTCATTCTCAACCGCAATCACATCAAGGACTTCCCGGTGTGCGTTTACAAGCTACCCCTGTAAGTCCATTGCTTCCACCAAGGCCCTGGTAAAACCTACCGTCACCTGCCGGACTCGTCTGAGTCACAAGGCTGAAACTGCTGAACAGCTGAGCTGATCAGCCTGGGACTTTCCCCATTGGGATCAGTGTTGTTTCACTAGTAGGGGCTGTGAAGTTTAATCTTTAGAGTGACCTCCGCTGTAAGTCTAGTGCTTCCACCAAGACCTGGGTAAAACCCACACCTGCCGGACTTGTCTCGGACACAAGGCTGTAACTGCTGAACAGCTGAGCTGATCAGCCTAGGACTTTCAGGGGCGGATCCAGGGGGGGGGGGGGGTCCAGGGGTTCCGCTGAACCGCCTACGTTTCACTAATGTGCTACTGGAAACCATTTGAATGTGCATATACATGTATCGGCTAGTCAGTTTTGGCTAATCTGGAATCCCCTCGTAAGGATCGCTGGATCTGCCGCTGACTTTCTCCATTCGGGTCAGTGTTGTTTCACTACTGGATGTGAAGTTTAAACTTTAGAGTGACCTTCCCCTTCCGGAAGATTTAAAGACCTGGTCCGTTGTCTTAGAGACTTGACTAACGTTTTGGATACTGTGTTACACCTGTGTTTTGTCTTTGTTTTTTCATCTGTTCACACGCATGCATATAGGCTGGAGCATGTCAGCTTGGCGTACAATCAGCTGAGAGAGGTGCCGCGGACGCTCAGTGCACTGGAGAACCTGAAACAGCTGAAGTAAGCAAAAAGGACACCGGGAACTCTCACCCGCCACTCGCTTGTCGTGAGCAGTCACAAACGTGACAAACGTGACATTGCTGTCCTGCTTTCCGAGCCAGCAGGCAATGTCCTGGAAACTGCCTGGACAGATTCTTGAGTTTCGAGACTTACGAGCAACTATCCTTTAACTAGAGTTTACTAAGCTACAGCAGAGTCGCGCACCCAAGAACGTTGTTTCCAAGGGGTTGGCCTGGCACGTTCCTATTTTTCAAATGTCTGGCTGTGTTCTTATAGGACGTTCTTAGAAACAATCCGTACTGGATCATTACGTGTCCTACAAGCTGCCGGAAAACGGATACTGCCGTTCTCAATTTTAGGCTGTTGTGTTCTTAGTATTTCAGGCTGGATGTTCTTGGGCTCCACGTTCTTCACCGCGCGACTCTACTGTAGGTGAACACTTGGGCACATGATGGCTTATGCTTCCAGTCACACTTCGTATTTCCGGATTAAAATGCCCCTCCTCTCCTGGCCAAATTTGATCCCAGGCTATCTTCTCTATCCCCCTTTTCTCGTGTCTCCAT